>NW_028270181.1:21766805-22066805 GCF_037043375.1 Chiloscyllium plagiosum | reverse complement strand
CAACAGACATGGGGAGAATGTGCAAACTCCACACAGACAGTCACCCGAGGCTGGCATCAAACCTGGGACCCTGGTGCTGTGAGGCAGCAGGGCTAACCACTGAGCCACTGTGCCACCCCAGGTTATGAGGAGTGGGCAGGAAAGTGGATTTGAGGCTGAGTCATGTTGAATTAAATGGTAGATCAGGCTTGAGGGGCTGAATTGCCAACTCCTACCTCTTATGTAAGAATTGCAGGTTTTCTGCCTTAAGGGACATTATTGAACAAGCTGAGTTTTTTAAGCAACACAACGTTGTCATGTTCACTATTACTGGCCAGTTCCAGATTTACTAAAGGTATTGAAATTCCATCAGCTGCCACAGTGGCTGTCGAACCCATGTCCTCAGAAAATTATCTGGGGTCTCTGGATTACCAACTCCTGTGACAATAACACTATGCCACAGTTCCCAATATGGTGGCTGTGTGGTCTAATTGAAACTGTTTTATTTCAGAATTGATGTTAAAGTGCAAATATTTAAAATGGACAGATTAGGATCTCATATCATTTTGATTACTCATCCATTAACACTAGCTGTTTCATTGTACTCTTGTTTGTACAAATTTAGCCAGGCTTCTTACTACCATAGAGTCATACAGTCATACAGCATGGGTTAGTCCAACCAGCCAATGCCGACCATAATCTTAAACTAAATTGGTCCCAACTGCCTGTGTTTGGCTCATATCCATCCAAGCACCTATCTAAATACCTTTAAAATGTTGTAACTGTATCCGCAGCCATCACTTCCTCTGGATGTTTATTCCACACATGAATTACTCTCTGTGTAAAAAAGTGGCCCCTCATGTTTTGTTTTAAATCTTTCCCCTCTCATCTTTAAAAATATGCTCTCTCGTCTTGAAAATCCCTCACTCTGCGGAAAAGGCATCTGCCATTCACCTTTCTGTACCCCTCATGATTTTATAAACCACAGTTAGATGACTCCTCAACCTCCTATGCTCCAGTGAAAAAACTCCCAGTCTTTCCAGTCTATTTTTAAATCTCAACCCCTCTATTCCTGGTAAACCTTTCCTGAGCCCTCTTCAGTTTAATAATATCCTTCCTATAACAGGGCAACGAGAACTGGACACAGCACTCCAGAAGAGGCCTCACCAAAATCCTGTATAAACTCAATATGATGTTTCAACTCCTAGACTCAGATATCTGAACAATGAGGCGAAAGTGAATACTGCTGATGCTGGAGGTCAGAGTCCAGATTAGAGTGATGCTGGAAAAGCACAGCAGGTCAGGCAGCAACCGAAGATGCTGCCTGACCTGCTGTGCTTTTCCAGCACCACTCTAATCTTGTCTGAACAATGAAGGCATAGTGCTAAATGCCTTTTTAACCATTCTGTCTACATGTGATGCAAATTTCAAAGCATGATGTACCAATCCAATAATATTTATGGTTATACCATCATGAAAGTAAGGCAATGGAGCAGAAAACAGGATTAGTGGTGCTGGAAGAGCACAGCAGTTCAGGCAGCATCTGAGGAGCAGTAAAATCGACGTTTTGGGAAAAAGCCCTTATTCCTGATGAAGGGCTTTTGCCCGAAACGTCAATTTTACTGCTCCTCGGATGCTGCCTGAACTGCTGTGCTCTTCCAGTACCACTGATCCAGAATCTGGTTTCCAGCATCTGCAGTCATTGTTTTTACCTAATGGAGCAGAAAGCTCCAGGCTGATGCCTTAGCAGAACAGAAACACATGATCCACGAAGATCATAGTGATGAATCTGCTTAACTCAGAGGCTTAACCACACATTCATGAAACTCTAACTCTACATCTCCCTACAAAAGATATGAAATAATCAAGCGGGGTGTGAACTAAATGGGATTTGAATTCAGAGCTACACAGCTCTGGGTACCTAATGCTTTTCTTTGCATCTGTTGGACACCTATTATTTGTCACTGTCCTCTGAAAACAGTTATGATCAATATTGACCTTACAAGATGCGCAAGGTAAGTTTTTTAACAGAGAGTGGTAAGTGCCTGGAATGCACTGCTAGGGAAGGTGGTAGTAGCAGATACAATTGCTATGAAGATGTGGGTGAATTATATCGTTTGAGAGAGCAAAAACTATATCTTTAAAGCTACCAGTGACTACACCAAGAATTCTCAATAAGACACAATATAACATGTGCTCCAGCCATAGGAGTAGCTGGTTGCCTGGAAACGACAAAAAACAGATTCAAATTAGGCCGGTCAGTTTAAATTATTCCCCAAAAATGCCAAATTCCGATCAAGTTTGAATTGAATAAATTGACAATTTTAAAGGCCGGTGACACAGTCCAATGCTCTGGGGTATAAGACCAGGGAAAATTGAACACTTGACAGGAGAACTGCCGAGCCCTAGCAGGTAAAAGACTGCCTGAAAAATCTTTATCGTACCTTTATCAATCAGAACCCTGTGATGCAGAATCCCTAAAAAGCAGAAAAGAAGCCACAGGAAGATTCAAACAGAAGAACTGAGATTTGAGATAAGAAGTTCTCAAGTTTGTAAATCTTAATTGGGAGCTTTATCTAACGAGTATTATAGAAAGAAAGGTAAAAGAGAGGTTAGAGGAAGAAATTGTAGATAGTGCTTAGTTAATTATTCTCTATTATACTTTAAGAAATAAAGTTGTTAAGTTCTATTTGAAATAGTTCTTGGCCAGTTGAATATTTACAGATTACAGCACGGGATAAATCTTTTCTGTGTTGCTGGTTTTAAATTAAGCAGGAGGGTTTACCCTGTGTTGTCACAGTCAACTGTTTCTGCCCATTAAGAAACAAGAACAAGAAGGCAAAGACTTAAAGGGATATGCAACAAAGCAAGGTAATGTGAGAAAATTATTTTTCACTCAGTGAGTACTTAGGGTCTGGAATGCACTGACTGGAAATGGGAGGTAGGTTCAAACAAAGGGATTAAAGAGGAACATCGGGTGGTTATTTGAATAGAAATTATGTGCAGGGATATGAGGGCAAGGTGGAGACTGGGAGAACCAATAGAGACCAATAGAGGCTCTTTCTGAACCATAATAATTCAGTCATTCTGATTCTGGTGCTGTGGCCAATGGGGGTTAGAATGACCTTGTGGAAACACAGGATAAATGATTTTTTTTAAAGTGGGTTTAGTCATAAGCCACAAACAGCATTACAATTAGACAATAATCTCTGCATCAGATTCAACCAAACCACCTTCACTCCTAGTGTAGCTATTGGGAATATGGTCTTTACAAGCAAGCACAGTAGCTCAATCCCAGCCTCTGGCGACTGTCTGTGTGGAGTTTGCACATTCTCCCTGTGTCTGTGTGGGTTTGCTCTGATTTCCTCCCACGATTCAAAGATGTGCAGGTCAGGTGAATTGGCCATGCTAAATTGCCCATGGTGTTCAGGAATATGTAGGTTAGGTACATTAGTCAGGGAGAAATTTAGGGGAATGGGTTTGGGTGGGTTACTCTTTGGAGAGTTGGCGTGGACTTGTTGGGCCAATGGCCTGTTTCCACACTGTAGGGATTCTATGACACGTGAGCAGGCACCCAGAGGTGGGCTTGGAGGGATAGGAAAGTTGGAGCTACATGTGCCCACCTCAGAGTGGCACTGTCCATGCATCTGAGGAGGGCAGATGTGGTGGAGCATTGAGAGCCACACAATGATCGCCACGTGTGTCCATGGCTGCCAACAGGCACCAGGTGACACCAAGATATTCCTAAATAAATCATTTTCTCTGCAAAGTGGACTGCTATGTTTAACACTGACTTTTTGACTGAGCTTGGTTACAGTAATTAGCAGCAAGTGACGCTGTTTACTGTTAATGAGATATGGTATTTACCTCCAGAAGACAAACCAATTGGCTTTATTTGCAACTGAGGTGAGAATGTTTAGATCTGTCAAAGTATTTTTTTCACAAATCCCACATCCATACCCTCAGAGTAAGGGCAGAAAAGGTCACCCAGCAATTCAGTTCGCCTCAGATCATTCTTAATGATGTTTTAATATGCCACGTGCAAATTTATTTGCATTGTGTTTAAAGAGCCCAGTAAATTCAAGGCAATGTATGCAACAACACCAGCCACAATGGGTCTTGTTGCTGCTCAATGTTTGCCTCATATTGTAGATGGACAAGCTGTGACATGCCCAGGCAGACTGGAAATTCACTGTGTCCATAGTAACCAGAACAAACACGGGCACACGACATGCAATTCCAACGGTGGCATTCTGTTCATTCCTAAAGCACTGACAACAAAGAACAAACTGTCATGGGTGAGTGCTCCAATCCAGTTTCTGATGTGCTAGTTTAGCACTGACATTTTCTATGGCGGCTCATCATTTGGAGATCTGTTAAAACAGGGTTCGGAGCAGGGTAGATTATCCAAGGTGTACGAGAAAAGAGGCATTTGATGGGCAGAACAGTCCCCACATATACCATATCTTTGTTTTTACATTACAAATGCTTAGGGATTATTGGGCCCACTGCTTAAGTAAGATACCACAGAACAATAGAAAAATTATAGCACAGTACGAGGCCAGTCAGGCTACTGTGTCTGCATTGTCTGAGAAGTAAAACTAACTGCCCATTCTGAGATGGCACCGTGGTTAGCACTGCTGCCTCACAGCACCAGGGACCTGGGTTCAATTCTCAGGTGACTCTCTGTGTGGAGTTTGCACATTCTCCCCGTGTCTGCATGGGTTTTCTCAGGGTGCTCAGGTTTCCTCCCACAATCCAAAGCTGTGCAAGTCAGGTGGATTGGCCATGCTAAATTGCCCATCGTGTCTAGGAATGTGCAGGCTAGGTGACTTAGTAATGGGAAGTACAGCGATAAAGTTAGGGGGGGTTGAGCTGGGTGGGATGTATTTTGGAGAGTTGGTGTGGATTTGATGGACAGAATGGCCTGCTTCCATACTGTAGGGAGTCTATGATAATCCAAGCTGCTAGTACCTGGTCTGCAGCTTCCAGCATTTCAGATGCAGATCCAAGTAGTTTTTAAGTGGGTTAACGGTTTTTACCTCCACATTTACAATGTGTTTCAACGTACCACGCATTTGCTTATAACAGTGATAGATCTTTATTTAAATATTCATTTTCCCTGTTCCAATACCATACTGCAGAAGTTCAATAGGCAGTTTGCCACTTTCTCCAGGGCAACTGGGGACTGGCGATTAATACTGGCTGAAACGGTGATATCCACATTCTGCAAATCAGTGAAAGGAGCAAATAGCTGATTTCCTATAAATGGAGCTTCACATTTTGGTTCCAACATCCACAACATAATGGACACAAAACCACAAGATGTAAAGGAGAAGTAGGCCTGGGTTCCCACCTGCTTTAGAGGTGTGTAACAACATCTTTGAACAGGTTGATTGAAAACATCCAGGAGTTGAAGTGGACCATTCAGCCCATCAAGTCTGCTCTGCTATTCAATGAGATCTGATAATCCTCAACTCCACTCTCCTGCCTTTTCCCCTTGACTCCCTTCCCTGACTTTCACTGGAGAAGTAATTTTGACAAATTGAAAAGAGAGTCAATGCACAATCCTGTTAATCTATTGGGAGGATGCTGTCGAAATAAGCTTAAGCTGTGGCAATGTGCATTTGTACATACATGTTATAATCTGTATCTATGGTGATGATGGCTGAGGTTCCAATATTTATATTATCATGAGAAGGACCAGGAATTTCTCTTGCTTTTACTGCCTGCCATTGTTGAAAGGATTTAGAGTCTGATCATCAACTTGTTTGCCTGCATTACAAATGCACCCTCTGTGCCCAACAAGATCTCAGATGGGGCTCCGAACCAGAGCCTCAGGCTCAGAGACAGAGCCATTAGTTACTCAAGGGCTTCAGGAGCCTGCAGAGCTGCACATCACTGAGCGTAAATAATAGTGTGGGGGGAGTCTGAACACATATATTAGACTAAAGTGCACACTAGAATAAGACCGTCTTGAAAATACATCAACATGAACACATGATAGATTAGTCCTTACCTAATGTAGTTATGAGACTCTGGTATATCTATGATTACTATGTGCAGCAGTATTTAGTATTCACGTACAATAAATCATGTAACTTTGAAGTCGAAATGTGAAGCTAGTTCTTGGCTTTGCCTTCACTTTGACCAGTCGTCCTTGAACCTAATCTCATTTGTGGCATGCAAACGTGCTTCTCTGACAGACAGGTGAATTTGTCTGTCATCAATTGCATATAGTTAACCCATTAGCCCTTGAACATGTGTGTTCTTAGTGCATGGACAATTCCTGATTGGGTTGGTGTAGCATCCTTTTGTCCATCTGGATCTCTCAGTCATTAGGCCCTGAACTAACAGGCTTAATAAGAACATATGTGCAGCAGGAAGGGGCTCTTGTAGTACAGAGGTAGTGTCCCGACCTCTGAACCAGGAGATGCCTGGGTTCAAGTCCTACCTGTTCCAGAGGTGTGTAATACCATCTCTGAGCAGACTGACTGAAAACATCCAGGAGCTCAACACAGCCATCCAGCCCATCAGCTCTACTATTCAATAACATCCATGGCTGATCTGACTATCCTCAGATCCACCTTCCTGCATTCCCTTACTGATTAAAAATCTTACCTACCTCAGCCTTGAATAGGCTTAATGACACAGCTTCAACATCCTTCAGTGGTAAAGCATTTCCACAGATTCATAACCTTCTGAGAGAAGGAATTCCCCCTCATCTCTGTTGTAAATGTTGGACACCTTACACTGAGATTGTGTCCTTTGGTCCTAGTCTCTCCCACAAGGGAGAAACCTTTCTCCATCTGCTCTGTCAAGTAGCTTATAGTCTTACTGTTCTTCTTCCATCAGAAGAACTTTGCAGCTTGGCTCAGTAAAACCTGGGCTGCAGTCGTTGTGACAGAACATCAAGAGGCATGTTTAGATTTTTGTGAAGTTACTTGGATGAACCCGATTGAAGGATTGTGAAATTAACAAGAAGTGGTGGAGGCTGGTACAATTACAACATGAAAAGGCATCTAGACGGGTACATGGAAGGGTTTAGAGGGATGTGGGCCAAATGCTGGCAAATGGGATTCGATTAATTTAGGATATCTGGTCGGCATGGGCGAGTTGGGCCGAAGGGTCTATTTCTGTGCTGTACGTCTCTATGACTCTAATTGGGGTGGGTGGCTTTAATATCAAGTGAGGCGCGAGAAATGAAGAGAGGGATAGACCAGTTATATTACCAAAATTGGAGTTAAAAGGAAAAGCGGGAAGATTTCGAACTCTCCCTTTCCCCTTCCCTCCCCAGTACTGATTTCAATATGGATAAAATCAGGCTGAATGCAAACCAATCGTGTCAATGCCTGACTGGCGAGGCAAGTTAAAATTGTTCCAAACCTTTGGAGTCAATTTTAGTTTCAATCACCTGCACATACCTGTCAGATAATGAATGCCGTGCAGCATTGTACAAAAGCAGTCGACAATAGAGCTCTCACTGCAATGTTACAGGAGTCATGAGGGATCAGTAATTATATTCTTGTGCTCGTTTAGTGTAAACATTAGACAAAGAGACAAGTGTGAACAGACTGACTAATCAGAAACTTGCAACCTTTCAGAAGCGGAATCGTGGCCTGGATCACCATCTTAAATTAGTTAGTGTGACTCATGCAATCATTGCCTATACATTACTCGTCCTTCAGAATACTAACTTTGTCAGGATAGATTATCATTCGGAAGAAGACAAACAATCAGACTGAAGAATGTACCTTTCTCCCAGGCTCTTGCCTTAATCAGAGTGAAACAGCCAGGATGGGGTTGGAGGTCATGCTGGGAAGAGAGGACTTTCGTAATGATCTGGTTTAAAAGATAGGGGAAAGCCAATGTTTATTGAACAGTTAATAATAATTTCAAAACTAATTGCTAAAGCAGTCACAAACTCTCCCCTTTGATTCCCTGTGCCTCATCATTCTTGCTGGGTAAAGATAATAAATGTGTTTGTCCTTGCTGCATGCTAATGTGCTGATTGAAAACAAAAGCAAGATTTGGCCAAAGTTGTGTAGAGTAGCTGTTTCAGATTTCAGTTTATCTCCAGTAATGAGCTGAGCTGTCCAGATTCTGTTGTCGGTGTACTCCATTGAACTTTGAACTTGCCGTTGCAGAGATGTGAACCCTGGCATATTTTCTTAAACTAAGATGACAAGACTTGGAGATGTGGAGTTAGTTGCCTTAGTTATACTTGCTAGACAAGTAGGAGGCTGGAAGGACACAGCAAGCCAGGCAGCATCAGAAGGTGGAGAAGTCAACATTTCGGGTGTAACCCTTCCTCAATTATACTTGCGGCTGCAAGTGTGGGTACGGTTACAATGATTAAAAGACATTTGGATAAGTACATAAATAAGAAATGTTTAGAGACCCAAGTGCAGGCAGGTGGGATTAGTTTAGACTGGGATTATGAACTGGTTGGACGGAAGGGTCTGTTTCCGTGTTGTATGACTCCATAACTCAACCATTTGGGTCAGGGAAATTCAGTTCACTGAATGTTAGGTTTATTGTGATGTTCTATATAATATTGTAAGAAACTACTGATTTAACAGAGGATCCATTTAAACAATGCTAGCCTGCAAAAGTTTGAAGCATAACTGGCCTATCAAGCTCTCTTGTGCATTTTAAAATCCAGATAAGCTTTCAATGCTTTTAAGACTAGGTGCACGAACAGTAAATGTTCAAGAAAGGAAAGATCCTTTTCATTTCCTTTGTTCTGTGCTGCACTCAAGTGAACTTCAGCTTTTTTAGAAGCAGATTGCCTTTACTATTGGACATGTCATTTGTCCATTTGGAATGTAGAAAGAAAGATCTGTACTCGTGTGCCATCTGTCACAACCTTAGGTCATCCTGAACAGTGACTTTAGCGATGTAGGTACACAGGCAGCAAGGTCCCACATCGAACGGGGGTGAGTGACCGGCGGGTATCTGTTTTTGTCATGGTAGCTGAGGGATAAATAGATTTATAGAGTTGCATAGCACTGAAATAGAACGTTCGGTCCAACTCTTCCATGCCGACCAGATATCATAGAGCCATAGAGTTGTACAGCATAGAAATAAACCCTTCAGTCCAACCGGTCCATGCCGACCAGATATCCCAACCCAATCAAGTCCCACCTTTTAGCACCCGGCCCATATCCCTCCAAACCCTTCCTATTCATATACCCATCCAAATGCCTCTTAAATGTTGCAATTGTACCAGCCTCCACCACTTCCTCTGGCAGCACATTCCATACCCATACCACCCTCTTTGTGAAAATATTGTCCCTTAGGTCTCTTTTATACATTTCTCCTCTCACCCTAAACCTATGCCCTCTAGTTCTGGACTCCCCGATCCTAGGGAAAAGACTTTGCCTATTTATCCAATCCACGCCCCTTATAATTTTGTAAACCTCTATAAGGTCACCCCTCAGCCTCCGATACTCCAGGGAAAACAGCCCCAGCCTGTTCAGCCTCTCCCAATAGCTCAAATCCTCCAATCCTGGCAACATCCTTGTAAATCTTTTCTGAACCCTTTCAAATTTCACAACATCTTTCCGATAGAAAGGAGACCAGAATTGCACGCAATATTCCAACAGTGGCCTAACCAATGTCCTGTACAGCAGCAGCATGACCTTCCTACTCCTGTACTCAATACTCTGACCAAAAAAGGAAAGCATACCAAATGCCTTCTTCACTATCCTATCTACCTGCGACTCCACTTTCAAGGAGCTATGAACCTGTATTCCAAGGTCTCTTTGTTCAGCAACACTCCCTAGGACCTTACCATTAAGTGTATAAGTCCTGCTATGATTTGCTTTCCCAAAATGCAGCACCTCACATTTAACTGAATTAAACTCCATCTGCCACTTCTCAGCCCATTGGCCCATCTGGTCAAGATCCTGTTGTAATCTGAGGTAATCCTCTTCGCTGTCCACTACACCTCCAATTTTAGTGTCATCTGCAAACTTACTAACTGTACCTTTTATGCTCATATCCAAATCATTTATGTAAATGACAAAAAGTAGAGGGCCCAGCACTGATTCTTGTGGCACTCCACTGGTCACAGGCCTCCAGTCTGAAAAACAACCCTTCACCACCACCCTCTGTCTTCTACCTTTGAGCCAGCTCTGTACCCAATTGGCTAGTTCTCCCTGTATTCCAGGAGGTCTAACCTTGCTAATCAGTCTCCCATGGGGAACCTTGTCGAACGCCTTACTGAAATCCATATAGATCACATCTACCGCTCTGCCCTCATCAATCCTCTTTGTTACTTCCTCAAAAAACTCAATCAAGTTTGTGAGACATGATTTCCCATACACAAAGCCATGTTGACTATCCCTAATCAGTCCTTACCTTTCCAAATACATGAACATCCTGTCCCTCAGGATTCCCTCCAACAGCTTGCCCACCACCGATGTCAGGCTCACTGGTCTATAGTTCCCTGGCTTGTCCTTACCACCCTTCTTAAACAGTGGCACCATGTTTCCAAAACTAATCTAATCCCATTTGCCAGCATTTGGCCCATATCCCTTTAAAACCCACTTATTCTTATACCCATCCAGTTGCCTTTTGAATGTTGTAATTGTACCAGCCTCCACCATTTCCTCTGGCAGCTCATTCCATTCACGCAACAACCATCTGCATAAAAAAAGTTGCCCCTTAGTTCCCTTTTATATCTTTCCCCTCTCAACTTAAACCTATGCCCTCTAGTTTTGGACTCCCCTACCCTGGGGGAAAAGACATTGTCTATTTACCCTATCTGTGCCCCTCATGATTTTATAAAGCTCTATAAGGTCACCCCTCAGCTTCCACAACTGCAAAACATTGCACTGCTCTTGTAACACCGCAGGAGCTTTTTTGGTCTGGGTGGGATGCTCTTTGGACGGGCCTAATGGAATCAATGGGCTGATTGGACTGCTTCCACACTGTAGGGTGTTCAATAGTATCAGCTCAGTTCGCCATTGATACTTATTACGATGCTGGATTTGAATGCCAAATGTAATGGTCTAGGTACGGATCAATAACATTTTTAAAGTAGACAAAATGTGAGATTCCGATATTTACACACAAAGACAAATGACAAGATTCCATTGACTTGAACAAACACCAGACTTTACATAGAAGGTAAGAACAGTAATACAATTTGCTTTATCTACATTATATTACTCCAATTAACATTAATGTGGCAAACATGAGTAACAGACGTGCACGCCCCCAAAGCACATTCAGTACAGTCAAAGCAGATTGCATAGATTTCTTTGCAGCAAACTATTCCCCAATTACAGCTCCAAACCCCCTGCACAAGTCATTACTGTTGCAACAGCGCATCAAGTGTCATTAAATTCACAAAGGAATTTCAATTTTTTTTCTTTCAAAACTGTAACTTTAGAACTCTCGCAAAAAGGATCACGAACTACCCCAGTGACTGCTCACACTCTCATTCTTCACATTCCTTTCCTGGGACTTTGCCCCCCTTGATTCTAAAAACCGTACTCCAGCATCTTACTCACAGGCGCAACATTTGCTTTTTCACTGACAGCTAACTTTGCCAAGTTGGTATTGCCCCTGCATTTCTCTGAACATTTCTCTGCTGAACCAAGCAAATATGACATGTGGGCTTCTTTCACAGTCACTCACAGTTCCAATGAACTTTCAATGTCACATAACTTCTTCCAAGCCCCACTGCTACTAGAATATTTCCTGAGCCCTAACTCCCAGCTTCCTTAGCTTTTCCTAAGGCTCTGAGTTTGCTACAGCAGCACTTTTCCAGGTTGGAGTTTCTTCTTCCTCCTCCTCCTGACTGACTACGAGCCCAAAGGCAGCAATCTTTTCCTGGGACTGTGTCTAGCCAACTGCCCAAAATTGACTGTTGTTCAGTAACTCTTCAATTGTTCTGAGTGACCTTGTGAAAACCTTGCAACAATTCCCACCTTTCTTGCTCAGCTGTATTGAATGTAACTAATATTTTGGAACAATCAAATGTAGCAACTTCTTGGGACTGTCTGTTCCCTGGAGGTGACAAGAGGAACAGATCGGTAACTTGAATAGGACAAAATTAATACAAGAAGATGATTCTATCACGCAGTCTAAACCTTGACACAATGAAAACCTCAAGTTTGCTACTGCTAATGGATAAAGCCCATGCAAAATAAATACACAAGGTCCAGAAACAAAACCACTTGTAGAAGTGGGCAGCACGAGTGGCTCAGTGGTAAACACTGCTGCCTCACAGTGCCAGAGACCCAGGTTTGATTCCACCCTTGGACAATTCTCTCTGGGGAGTTGCATATTCTCCACGTGTCTGCATGGGCTTCCTCTGGGTTTATTTTTATTCAACTGTGGGACGTGGACATCACTGGCTCGACAGCATTTATTGCACGTCCCTAGGGTGCTACTGTTCCCTCCCACAGTCCACAGATATGCAGGTTAGGTGGGTTGGCCATCGGAAATGCAGGGTTATTGGGATAGGTCGGAGGTGTTTCTGGGTGGGATGCTCTATGGAGGGTCAGTGTGGACTTGCTGGCCTCCTTCTAAAATGCAGGGATTCTATGAAAAATCACTGGTTTAACTTTTATACATTAAACATCATCCAGACTCGGATGTTGCCAGGGTTGGAGGATCTGAGCTATAGGGAGAGGCTGAACAGGCTGGGGCTGTTTTCCCTGGAGCATCGGAGGCTGAGGGGTGACCTTATAGAGGTTTATAAAATCATGAGGGGCATGGATAGGATAAATAGACAAAGTCTTTTCCCTGGGGTCGGGGAGTCCAGAACTAGAGGGCATAGATTTAGGGTGAGAGGGGAAAGATATAAAAGAGACCTCAGGAGCAACTTTTTCACACAGCGGGTGGTATGTATATGGAATGAGCTGCCAGAGGATATGGTGGAGGCTGGTACAATTGCAACATTTAAGAGGCATTTGGATGGGTATATGAATAGGAAGGGTTTGGAGGGATATGGGCCGGGTGCTGGCAGGTGGGACTAGATTGGGCTGGGATATCTGGTCAGCATGGGCAGGTTAGACCGAAGGGTCTGTTTCCATGCGGTACACCCCTATGACTCTATGACTCTTAACTGATGCATACTCATCAGCCACCAACACTACCAGTTAAAATTGAAAATTCTCTGAGGTCTACTGGTTTGTAATGGAATTATAGAACGTCATTATTCAGCATATGAGAGATCATGCAACCAAGAAACCTTATGCCAGTCTCTTGCTGCTATTCAGGTAGTTCCAGGGACAATAAGTTCCTCTGCTTTGTTAGCCATGTATTCACGTGTGTCATTTGCATGGTGGGGCACATAAATGTGAAGAATATTATAGACAAGTCCAATAAATATAACAGTGGCTCAGTGGTTAGCACTGCTGCCTCAAAGCACCGGGGTTCCAGGTTCAATTCCAGCCTCGGGCAACTGTCTGTGTGGAGTTTGCACATTCTCCCTGTGTCTGTATGGGTTCCCTCCAGGTCCTCTGGGTTCCTCCCACTGTACAAAGATGTGCAGGTCAGGTGAATTGGCTATGCTAAATTGCCCATAGTGTTAGGGGATAGTCAGAGGGTGGTGGGTTACTCTTCGGAGGGTCGGTGTGGACTTGTTGGGCCGAAGAGCCTGATTCCAAACTGTAGGGAATCTAATCTAAAAAATCTTGACATCCACCTGCCAATGCTCAATTCCAACAGGACTTCCTTTTTAGTGTTAAAGAACCTGCCTATGTCCCTTACTCCAAGAATATGCAGCCAACAGATGAGTCAACTCTGTTAGCACAATAGGCGAGACAAACTGGATGAGAATTTTGTTTTTGGATTATAGAAGCTTTCTTGTGGCATTACTCATACTGACTCAGCATCCAAATTGAAGTGCCTCAAGTGTGAACAGTGACACTTCAAGGCTGACAGAAAGTAAGTGTGACGCAATCAGGAGGCGGCCTGCCTTTGAAAGTACAATGGCTACGTGAGGAATTTGCAAACGGCGAACAAATGATTTATGACATGCTGATGTGGGCATTAAAGCAAAGTTCTGATGTATTCTCTGCTAATTTATGACAGAGAAAGGCAAAATGTCTGGAAAACTCAGCTCAGTTATTTCAGGGGGGACAAGTAAAACTGAGTGGGCTTGTGATGTAAAAGACAGCAATCCCTCATCAATAATGCAGGCTGATACCAATGCAAAATGCTGCAGACCAACAGGATCCCTATGGTGGTGAATCAGGCCACTCAGTCCATCAAGTCCATGCTAACCCTCCAAACACCATCCCATCCAGACCCGTACTCTATAACCCTGCATTTCCCAGGGCTAATCCACATAGCCTGCACATCCCCTGACACCATGGGCAATTTAGCACAGCCAATCCACCTAACCTGTACATCTCTGGATTGTGGGAGGAAACCCTGGCAAAATGCACAAACTTCACACAGACAGTCTGATGAGGGTGGAATTGAACCCAGGCCCCTGGCACTGTGAGGCAGTGTTAACCACTATGCCACTATGCCACATAGTAGTGCATGTTAATTGTATATGAATTGTATTTTCTTGGATGCAGGTTGTAGGCTTTAACTGGGGCTTCACATGTTTTGCAACAAATAGGAATTTAGTGTTTAGAGTGGGGATTTGCATCGGTATACTGTGCATCTCCATAAATAAACACTTTTGCAAGTGTGGAAAGGTGTCCAGTTCTATCCTTCACTCCTTGGTTTTCTGAAGTATAGCACAATATTGCATTGAGATCAGGAACTAATTTTCTTCTCAGAGAGCTCTGTATACAACGTTCCAGTCTGTCAATGTCCTGAGTGTGCTGAAACAGCAGCTAGACAGCTTAAATTGATGATGTCTGTTGGCCTATTAATAGTGCTCCCTTTCACTAAATAAATTGACAAAATGTTTGCAGAGGAGCAAGGCTTCGAATGCCTTTTTCCACATCTATAAATGAGCTTTTGCAGAATGACTATGCTCAAAGCTATTTTTCAGCACTAATGATGGATGGGAAACACAGGACCTTAACTGACTTTGAATTAGAGTTCCACTACATTTGTGTGAATGTCAGCATCACCAATATGGCACAGTGGTTAGCACTGCTGTCTCACAGCGCCAGGGACGCAGGTTCAATTCCACCCTCAGGTGACTGTCTGTGTGGGTTTCCTCCCAACAGTCTAATACAGGTTCGGATCGGCTGTGCTAAATTGCCTGTAGTGGCCAGGGATGCACAGACTACGTAGGTTAACTATGCGCAATGCAGGGTTACAGGGATGGGGTAGAGGTATAGGTCTAGGTGGGATGCTCTTTGGAGGGTCAGTGTGGACTTGATGGGCTGAATGGCCTGCTTCCACACTGTAAGGATTCGAAGATCAATCTCTCCCTAGCGAATTAACTCTACAAGATGCATGACAGTTGCAAATTCTCTGAAAAGGTGCTTTCAAATTTTCTTGAAAATCATCGAAAGCAATTTACATTCTCATTGAAACTGACTTCCAGACAATGAGAATCACCCAAATGCCTGTTTGGCTCACTCGAACTCTGCAAATTAACCGTGTTCAGATCATTTCATTTTTATGTCGCCTAAAAGAATAAAAGCAGTGGTTCCTGGAGCAGGACTTGAACAGCTAAACTGTCTGACTCTAGGGTGGAATCTGAATCCAGAATCCCTCGTCTGACTCCAAACTCAGACTGCTTCTGCTGAGTCAAGACCAGCAAAGTTAGACCTAACTTGATGGCTGATCAACACTCACAAAACATTCTGGTTTATGTTTTAAGTTTGCCCCTTTTCCTCGGGTTTTGCGCCATTTCAGATCAGTGGAGTGAATCTAAAGGTATTTTAGAGGTCTTGCCTTAAACTTACAACTGGCAAATTGTTGTGACTCTTTCCACTGGAACCACCTGAAGGCACTGTTGCCCCTAGTCCTTCTTTTCAGTATTAGTTTAAGTTACTCAGTCCGAATGGAAGGAGATTGGTTAGCTCAGTTGGCGAGACAGCTGGCTTGTACATGTAGAGTTAAGCCAACAGTGTGGGTTCAACAGCTACACCAGAAGGTCATGCCTTCTTAACCTCACCCATTGCCTGAGGTGTGGTGACGATCAGGTTAGACTCTCCGCTATTGCGCAGCCCCCACCCCTCTCTCTCTTTCAAAGGGAGAGCAATACTATGGTGACTTTATTTGTCCCATTGTGCTCAATCACTACTCACTTCATACTGATTTGCATTATAGTCACTTACGAGATCGCAGGTAAGCTTCCTGGAACTTAACTCAAGCCCAACAACCAATGAGTTAGTAAAATAAAACCAGTCAAATCTTCCCAGGAATGGTCTTTCATATTCTGATGGGCGCAGCTTGTCTTGTGATATCAGTTAACACTTTCAGGTATCATATGCCTTATGCACATGACACCTCCAAATCTTCTCTCTTTTCGTTGTCCAAAAACAAATCTGATCCAAGGTAAAATATTCACTTGTTGATTTAATCAAAAAGCTGTTAAAGACTACTTAGGTTCATCCTAACATGAAAAAAGAGACTTCTTTTTCCATGCCAATGTCCATCAATCTGTTATGGAATGGTAGGCACACAAATTGCACAGCAAAAGAAATATTGGATGATCTGACAGCACTTCAACCCATGTAACACCACTTTGAATCATCTAGCTTTTTTTGGCATTTGGCTCCCATGTATCATTGCAACTCCTCATAGGATCTAGATTCTCAATTATCAAAAGATGTTGACAGTCCTATTAGGGAAGATGCAGTGCCTGAACTGCTTTAAAGAGTTAAGCTGATGGTTTAGCTGAAATTTTCTCCTCTGAAGACACTGTCTGATCTTGAATGATGGTCTAATCGAATTCAAAAGATCAAGCAAATTTGAAACTCCAAAACTAAGTCACTAGCCACAAGACAAGATCAAGATTGTGTGCCTCGGATAAATTGGATAATCTCATGTTAACGTTTCTGTATAGTACCGCATGACTGTCCACCCTGAAAAGATGGAGAGCACGTAAAACTCATGACACTGATTCTCTATCAAGAATTGTGCATCTTAAATTCCGTCAGTCAGGCTGAGGAATGATGCACACTATGACAGGAAATGAATTACGTTGTAATATGACTTCTGGATATCGTCAAAAGGCAACTCATGGGAATTGAAAGCCAAAGAAAATTGAAATTTAATGGAGCATGATCCATTTCTTGTTCCACTTATTCCACAAAGATAAAGTGTGAAATCGAGAAATTAACTGGAGGTGCACTCTGAACTTTATAGGCCAAGCACAAAACACCAGAAATGGAAGAGAAAGTTCGACATATTGGTTGGAACAATGAATGGTAACTTGCTGAGGCACGTATAAAATACTCCACAGAATGTTCTTCCATTAGTTTTGGTTTCTCATCCATCTGGAGTCTGTGCCTCTTGCCTTATCTCATCCATTCTTTGGGACTCTTCTTCAACTACAGTTTTAAGGTAGATACATTCTTAAGAAATAAGGCAGGGGGATGGAATGATTATTATCGGTACATGGGAATGAAGGTAATTAGGTTAATCATGATCTTATTGAAAGAAGGAGCAGGTTCAAGGGGCTAATGGGCCTAGTCCTGTTCCTAATTTCTATGTTTCTCAGTTGTATGAACATATATAGAACATAGAAAAGTACAGCACAGAACAGGCCCTTTGGCCCACGATGTTGTGCCGAGGTTTAATCCGAATGTAAATGTTCATGTAAATTCAAATGCTTCATGACCTCACTCTTTCCAATCTCTGTAATGTACTCCAGCCCTCAAAGATCTCTCCACCTCCGGCAGCATGGTGGCTCAGTGGCTAGCACTGCTACCTCATAGCACCAGGGACCTGTGTTCAATTCCTGCCTCAGATGACTGTTTGTATGGAGCTTGCACATTCTCCTGTGTCTGTGTGGGTTTCCTTCAGGTGCTCCCATTTCCTCCCACAGTCCAAAGATGTGCAGGTTAGGTGGATTGGCCATGCTAAATTGTCTGTAGTGTAAGGTGCATTAGTCAGAGGGAAATGGGTCTGGGTGGGTTATTCTTCAGAGGGTCGGTGTGGACTTGCTGAGCTGAAGGGCCTGTTTCTACGCTGTAGGGAATCTAATCTATGGTCTCATGCACATCCCATATTTTAATTCCATTTCAGTGGTAGATGTGCCTTCAGGTAGCTCCTAAGCTGTGGAATTCCTTCTCTACATTTCCCTTAATCTCTTTCCTCTTTTAATTCACTCTTTATAACCTACTCCTTTGATCTCACCTGTCCCGATATTACCTGTGACTCCATGTAAACTTTTACTCAATACTTTGTCATCAAAGCACCTTCAGACATTTTACTGGATTAAGTGGCACTATTTTAATGCAAGTCGCTGATACTGTTCCAGAATGCTGAAAGGTCCAAAGATTTAACTTTTCAGTCAGTGAATTTAATTCATGTCATGCCTTACAGAGAATCTCAGAAAGGTGTTCTGAACATCCAAAGCTATAAATGTGTTCAGAATGATTATATAATCATAATAAGCAAGTCAGGTTATTAGATTGTCACATACCTTATTCTTACACAGTCATAGACACATTTACAGAACAGAAACAGACCACTTGGCCCATCGAGTCTATACTAGTAAGTTTATTTCCTTACAGCGCCATTCAATTTCGTTTTGGAATTATTGAAACTTCCTGCTTCCACCATCCACATGAACAATGAATTCCTGTTTATTATCAGTCTCTGGATAAAGAAATTTCATTTTTCTCACATATATGTTTCATCTCTTGCCCGAGATTTTAAATCTGTGTTTCCAAGCCTTTGTACACTCAGCTGATGAGAAAACATTTTCCTTACCTACTTTATCAAAACCAGTCATAATCTTATCCACTTTTATCCAATCTCCTCTCAATCTCTGTTGTTCCAAGGAGAATAACTGCAGCCTTTCTAATCTAACCTTGTAACTGAGTACACCCCGCGCCCCAACGTCATCCTCAATCCCTGGGACTATTGTGATACCTCTCCTCTGCTCCCTGTAGAGGAGCCTTACATGCTTTGTAGATTATGCTGCTAACCAGAACTTGGTGCATTATTCTGGCTGTGGCCTATCGGTTCAGCATACCTTCCCTGTTTTTGTATCCAAGGCCTCGACTTATGAAATCTGAGGTTCCATAGGCTTTGTTATTCTCTCTTTTACATGTCCTGACACCTTCAAAGATGAATACACATGGCCAAATTCCCCTGAGCCTACACACTCTGTAGATCTGTGCATTAATGTTTATACTGCACCATCGCAGTCTGGGAATGATATTAGTTATACGAAGGCAGAAGTCGCACAGCACCACGTTATTGTCCAACAGGTTTATTGGAAATCACAGTGTTCACCTGATGAAGGAGCAGCGCTCCGAAAGCTTGTGTTTTCAAATACACTTGTTGGACTATAACCTGGTGTTGTGTGACTTCTGACTTTGTCCACCCCAGTTCAAAACCGGCACCTCCACATCCTGGGTTCTATGTAAGCAGATGAATCGGAATGATAGTGAAGCAGCAACCACCTTTATACTGCATCTGATTTTCTTAAAGACATCGGATGCAATATATACCAGGCACTAGCAGCATTGCTTGATCTGCGCTCATTGATCTTTGAATCTAGTCAAGATCTTGACCCTGAAGGCGGTCAGTACATTATTGGAAAGAATTAATTTTTCCTTATCTTCTTCCCTGGTTGCAAAACCTTCATAATTTGACCAACAGCTAAAAGTAAGAGTGTTAATAAGGGAGAGAGGTCACAAAAACATGGCCGACAATGGATGAAAGGGGAAGTCACAGACGCTGAATGTCATTAACATAGATTATCTTTGCAATGTGAAAATTCTACCTCCAGTTCGACTTACCCTCTGACAGCATTGGGCTTTCCAGTCTCTGTAGCCCGCCTTGCCCCTCTTTGACTCTTCTAAAGGCATCTAGTGCTGAAGTGATGGAGGCAGCTGAAGAACTGTGAGGCTCCTTGTTCCCCAGAGTTGCCTGCTGCGGTCTGCCCGTTAGGAACTCCCTAGACCTCGAAAGGTGCTGACTATAGGAAGAAACCCCCATGAGAGGCTTGGAAACATTGTAGTTTCCGTTAGCATCTGGGATCACAGCGAAAGACATGACACTGCCATTCCTTGGGACACAGTCTCCACTGAAGCTCTTGGTGATGGGGGCTGAGGGGGAGGGAGACTGGTAACTAAGGGACCTGCGGGAAATCCACAAGTCAATGCCTGCTTCTGTCGGCTGTGCAACACTGTTCACTCCTGAAAGACAAAGAATTCGCACAAACTGGTCATGTCAACTCAGAGTTATTGACAGGAAGAGCATCAATTTATCGAACCGTGGAGTTAGCAAGTGCAATTACCACAGGAGATGTGCCTTTCGCTATTATAATCCCAATTACCACAATTAGCACAATCTTTTCTCAGTAATTAGAATTTCAAGCACTGAAGAAACTCCCAAAAGAAAGTTGATGAAAAATGAACCAATGGTGACGTAAATCTGAATCACACAGAAGAAGATTAGTGGACAATGAACATTCCACAGTGATCTTTAGATTATTGATTATAGATTAACATACCGAAGGAGCAACCCAGTAATTATTGTGATCTCAGTGGTGTTTGCACTGCATTTACCAATGTCACAATGATGAGAATATTTTGCATTTATTTGTACAGAAGGCCAAAGCACCCTCCCCCAATGTTACTTCAGTATTTAAAAGATGGAGCTCTGTGAGGTTTCAAATTGAAATGAAAGCAAGAAAGTTTGCTGGAAATGAATTTAAGGAGTCTCAGTCCAACGTTGGATTCCGACACAAATTGGCATTGTGGGTTATTAACCTTTTCATTGCCCGACTGCAATGGAATACAAGGATGTTTCCTGTGTCAAAAGGAAACAGTTACACAGAGGCTGAGGTTTGAAGCAGATTGTTGGGGGTTCGTTATAGGAAATTCTTGCCAAACCTGACCTTGGTCCAGTCAGTGTCTTATAGGCAGGAAACAGGGTCACCCCATCTCTACCATATTGCCTCATTAAGCTTGTCCAATGAAAGCACAAAAAAATTCCAGCTCTGTATCAGATTAGCTGCTCCCACCCTGGATCGTTGCCTTTGGTCTTAAGATCCCTTCAGTGGAAAGGGGAAGTACACAAGGGAGACCTTCATATCTGACTACATCTCATGGGTTCAGCTCAGGCAGGTGAAGGCAGGATTGGGTTCTGCTGTCCTGGCAAGAGTCGCTGTCAGAAACCAGGAATGAAGAGTTACTGTTTGAGTGAGATACTAGGGATGTGGCAGTTTCCAGAGGAAAAAGCAGTGACAGAAAGCACAAGTAGCAGGAAACAGAACCCATGCTTCATAAAATCTTCTGTCCATTTGATATACTCATTAGCCCAGTTAAATTAAACAGATCCATAAACAGGCGAAATGGTAGACACACAAGACCATGGGAGGCATGGTGATTAGCACTGCTGCCTCACAGCGCCAGGGACCTGGGTTCAATTACAGCCTCGGGTGACTGTATGGAGTTTGCACATTCTCCCCGTGTCTGCGTGGGTTTCCTCCGGGTGCTCCAGTTTCCTCCCACAGTCCAAAGATATGCAGGTTAGGTGGGTTGGCCATGCTAAATTGCCCATAGTGTCCAGGGATGGGAAGGCTAGGTGGATCAGCGATGGGAAATGCAGGATTATGGGATTGGGTAGGGGGTGTGTCTGGGTACGATAAGATAAAGAAGCAGAAATTAGGCCATTGAGCCCATCAGGTCTGCTCTGCCATTCAATCATGGCTGACATGTTTCTCAACTCAATTCTCCTGCCTTCTCCCTGTAACCCTTGACCCCTTTATTCATCAAGAACCTATTTTATCACTGTCTTAAATACACTCAATAACTTGGTCTCCACGCCCTCTGTGACAATGAGTTCTACAGAGTCCCCACCCGCTGTCTGAAGAAATGCTTCCTCATCTCAGTTCTAAATGATCATCCCTTTAAATTTCAGAAGAATACTTGTTACTAATACTGTACAATGTAATCTCAGCCACACAACAAGTGGGAACTTTATTGCAACATGTCATCAAACCCTCAAACTGTGGCCCATCGATTAGCCGTCTGAATTGATGATAACAGCGTTCCGTCTGCACCTCACCTCTCAATGGCACGCAATGATAATTAAAGTCATGTTTCAACGGGACACTTGCTGAGAGAAATATTACCATTCACGCAATCACTCGATTTGCAATATTGCTCCCCTGCTGTCACCAGGCAGAGTGGGTTAACAAGACCGGTCACCTGTTAAATCTCCAGATTGCTCAAGCAACTTGCCGGCTAAGAGCATCTCCTGCCTTTTCATGCTCAGAACAGCCTGGCACCCTCCTGAGGACGAAGGTTTATAAAACTCTGACATGCTGAGCCATTTTATTACAGAGCTATTAAGTCCCCAAGTTTTAAAAGACTACCTTTGTGGTTATTGATTCTGCGGGTCACAGCAGCTAGTTCCGGATTTTGTTTACGATGTAGCCTCTCCCTGATGACAGTGCTTCGATCAGGTTGGTTGGTGACACTGTCTTCCTTTTGGACCTGGAATAGCAATGAGAAGATATTTTAGATATGTATTTGTCATCAGGGTAAGAATCAGTTCTGTTGGAAACTGTGGCACATTAGATTCCTGTAGGAAGTGATAGCTCTATTTTTAATGGATGGAATTGTCTTGGTTTGTATAATAGAGTCATAGAACATGGAATAAACTCTTCAGACCAACTCCTCCACACTGATCAGGATTCCTAAACTAAACTAGTCCCGTTTGCCAGCACTTGGCCCATATCATCCGACGCCTGGAGGAAGAACGCCTCATCTTCCGCCTTGGGACCCTCCAACCAAAGGGAATCAATGTCAATTTCACCAGTTACCGCATTTCCCCTTCCCCACCTTATCCCAGATCCAACCCTCCAACTTGGCACTGCCCTCTGAAACAAGCCTACCTGTCCACCTTCCTTCCCATCTATCCACCCCACACTCTGTTCCCACCTTCATCTAAGTATTGCCTTCCAAGCTACCTTCCCCCAAGTCCCACACCCTCTCCCATTTATCTCTCAATCCCCTTGGACCCCCTGCATTCCTAATGATGAGCTTCTGCCCAAAATGTCAACTCTCCTGCTCCTCAGACGCTGCCTGACCTGCTGTGCTTTTCCAGCATTACACTTTTTGACTCCCTCTAAACCCTTCCTGTTCATATACCCATCCAGATGCCTTTTAAATGTTGTAATTGTACCAGCCTCCACCACTTCCTCTGGCAGCTCATTCCATACATGCACCACCCTCTGCATGAAAACGTTGTCCCTTAGGACCTTTTTAAATCTTCCCCCTCTCACCTTATACGAATACCGTCTAGTCTTGGACTCCCCTACTCAAGGAAAAAGACTTTGGTAATTCACCTTATATGCACTGCTCATGATTTCATAAATCTCTGTAAGTTCACCCCACAGCCTCCCATGCTCTGGGGGAAAGAAAGAATCCCAGACTCTCTTTCTATCTCAAGCTCCCAATTCTGGCAAAACCCTTATAAACTTTTTTTCTGGCTTTTTCTACTTTAACAATGTCCTTCCTATAGCAGGGGACCAGAATTGTTCGCAATATCCTAAAAACTGCACTCCTTTGAAAAATAATTCCAATCAAATCCAGGATTGAAGTGTTTCTACATAGTGAGTTGCTACTCTGAGGCTTTGGAGAGGGTGCGGAAACAGATTACCAGAATGTTGACGGGTTTTGCGGATATTAGCTATGAGGACAGTTGGGCAAATTTGGTTTATTGGTTTATTTTCATTTGAACATCAGAGGCTGTTGGGGGGGGGGGGGGGATTTGGTGGCGACTTGATACTAGAAAATTATGAGAGGCATGGATACAATGGATAGTTGGAGTCTTTTTTTTCCAGGGTAGAAATATCAATAACTAAAGGACAGAGGTTTAAGGTAAAAGAGGGAAAATTTAAAGGAGATGTGTGAGGCCAAGTTTTTTACGCAGAGGGTGGTAAGTACCTGCAATGTGTTGCCTGGTGGAAGCAGATAAAATAGCAATGTTTTAGAGGCATCATGACAGACACATGAATAGGCAGGGAATAGAGGGATACGGACTGCATAGAGGCAAAAGGTTTCTCGTTTAGAAAGGTAGCATGTGTCGGCATGGGCTCAGTGGGCCGAAAGGCCTGCTCCTGTGCTGTACTGTTCTTTGTTCTTTTCCTTTGTTCTGTGCAGCACAAAGATTGGTAGCAGATGACCATACATGTTTCACACAGACATTAACCATAGAATTGGCACAGAATGTAATATGTGCTTTTGCAATTATTAATAAGTCTAAAATATTCCTTATTCGCCAAGAAAATAAGAGCAAAACACTGCCGGTGCTGGAAATGAAAATACAATAAGACAGTGTTGCTAAACCCAACCTTAAAGCTTGCTTCACCATCATATTGATGAAAGCTAATCAGTGCCTGAACCTCATGAAACCACAACTGATACCTGAGCTAATGATAGGACTCTTGTAGTGCCATGGTAGTGTCTCTACCTCTGACTTAAGAGCCCGGTTCAAGTCCCACCTGCTCCAGAGATGTATACTTTTTATTTATTAATTCATGGGATGAGAGCATTGCTGCTCGCCCAGCATTTATTGCCCATCCCACAGTTAAGAGCCAACCACATTGCTGTGGGTCTAGAGTCACATGTAGGCCAGACCAGGTAAGGATAGCAGTTTCTTTCCCTAAAGAACATTAGTGAACCAGATGGGATTTTCCCGACAATTGTTTCATGGTCATCACTGAACTCTTCATTCCAGATTTTTAATTGAATTCCATCATCTGCTCTGGCAGGATTCAAACCAGGGTCCCCAGGACATTATCTGGGTCTTTGGACTAACAGGCCATCGATTATATCACTAGGCCATTGCCTCCCCGATGATATAACATATAATAACATCTCTAACATATAATAACAATTCCCCTATTATAACATCTCTAACATACAATTACAATTCCCCTATAATAACATCTCTAAAAAGATTGACTAGGAAATATCTACCTGAGCTAATGATGGGGATAAATATCTATCTGAACTAATGATAGCGCTCTTGTGGTGCAGTATTGGTGACCCTATCTCTGTGCCAGGAGGCCTGAGTTTAAGTCTCACATGCTCAAGAGATGAGTCATACATCTCTAAACAAGTTGACTAGAAAATGCCTACCTGATATAATGGAAACTCACTGATTTCAGTGAAGAAGGTTTGATTGGCCCAGTAATCACACCCTTTTTGGGACTTGGATGTCCATTTTCCTTTGTGTGAGAAAGTGCTTCCTGATTTCACTCGTTTGGCTCAAAGTTTAACACTATTGTTTAGATTCCCCCAAAAGAAAAAAAGACACTTGATTCCATGTCCATTCAATTGAATGAGTCAACCATTTTAATTTGTAGGTCTTTCAGTCTTGCACGGGGTGTGATGAAAAGCAATATAAAGCTCCCAAGAAATGCAGAGAATCTCTCAGTACAGCAAAGGCTATTTGGCCCAACATGCCTGTGCTAGTACTTTGAAAGAGTTCTTCAGTTAGTCCCACAATCCCGCTCATTCTCAAGAGGAAGAATCGACAAGGCAAGCGATTAAGATGCGTGATCCTTGTATAGATAATATTTTTAATTAATAAAATATAGAATTATTTCTCACATTTTCAAGATCATGAACTATCCAACTCCATTTTGTTTTATTCATTTGTGGGATGTGGGTTTCGCTGGCTGGCCAACATTTATTGCCCGTGCCTAGTTGCCCTTCAGAAGGCAATGGTGAGCTGCCTTCTTGAACCACTGCAGTCCATATGCTGTAGGTTGACCAATATTGCCCTTAGGGAGGGAGTTCAGTGATAGGGATAGGCTGAACAGGCTAGTGCTTTTTTTCCATGGAACATTGGAGGCGAAGGGGTGACCTTGTAGAGGTTTATAAAATCATAAGGGGCATGGATAGGGGGAATAGCCAAGGTCTTTATCCCAGGATAGGGGAATCCAAAAATATAGAGCATAGATTTAAGGTGAGAAGAGAAAGATTTAAGAGGACCTGAGAGGCAATCTTTTCACCCAGAGGGTGGTATGTGTGTGGAAGAGGAAGTGTTGGAGGCGGGTACAATTATAACATTTAAAAGGAATTTGGATGGGTGTATGAATAGGAAGGGTTTAGTTGGATAAACATTAACTGCTGCCATATGGGACTAGGTCAGATGGTCGAGTTGGACCGAAGGGTCTGTTTCCATGCTGTACGACCCTATGACTAGAAATCAGGAAGCAAGGTTCGTAAGTTTGTAGATGATATCAAAATTGGTGGTACAGTGGCCAGTGAAGAAGGTTATCGAAGAGATCAATGGGATCTTGATTAACTGGGCCAGTGGGCTGAGGAATGGCAGATGAAATCTAATTTAGATAAATGTGAGGTGTTGCATTTTAGTTAGACAAACAAGGGCCAGGACTTAAATAGTTAATGGTATGGCTCTAGGAGTGTTGTCAAATGGAGAGGCCTATGGGAGCAGGTACATAATTCTTTGAAAGTGGCGTCACAGAGAGGCAGGATAGTGAAGAAGATATTTGACATGCTTGCCTTCATCGGTCAGAGCACTGAGTACAGGAGTTGGGATGCCATGTTGTGGCTGTACAGGATATTGGTGAGCCATTTTTGGAATACTGGCAATTTTGGTCACCCTTTTATAGGAAGGAGATTATTACACTGGACAGGATTCAGAAAAGGTTAACCAGGAATGGAGGGTTTAAGGTTTGAGGAAAGGCTGGAAGTTTTTTCACTGGAGCAAATGAGGTTTATCAAATCATAAGGGACATAGATAAGGTAAATAGCAGCTGCATTTTCTCTAAACTGGGGGATGTATTTTTAAAGTGAGAGGAGAAAGGTTTAAAAAAGACAAGAGGGACAACATTTTTACACAGAAAGTGGTTTGTGTGTGGAATGATCTGCCAAAGGATGTGGTAGATGCAAGTACAGTTACAACATTTAAAAGACATTTGGATAGGTGCATGAATAGGAAAGGTTTAGAGGGATATAAGCCACATGGGGGCAAGTTGGAGTAGTCTAGTTTGGGAAACTGGTTGATTTTAGATTCGATTCCCTACAGTGTGGAAACAGGCCCTTCAGCCCAAGAACTCCACACTGACCCTCTGAAGAGTAACCCACCCAGACCCATTTCACTCTGGCTAATGCACCTAACACTACGGGCAATTTAACATGGCCAATTCACCTCACCTGCACATCTTTGGACTGTGGGAGGAAACCAGAGCACCCGGAGGAAACCCATGCAGACTCGCAGAGAATGTGCAAACTCCACACAGGCAGTCACCCGAGGCTGGAACCGAACCTGGGACCCTGGTGCTGTGAGGCAGCAGTGCTAACCACTGAGCCACTGTGCCACCCATAAGCCATTCTTGAATTCAAATCCCACCAACTGCCATGGCAGGATTTGAACCCAGATCCCCAGAACATTGGCTGACTTTTTGATTAATCGTCCAGCGACAATACCACTAGGCCATTGACATTGATGAATTGGACATAAGGGTCTGTTTCCATGCTGTATGACTCTAATTGAGGAGGTGATTGCTTGGCTTTGGGGATTTGAATTTACTAAGTAAATAAATACAATACTGATTCGAAAACTAAAGGCTAATTTCTGATGTCCCCCTGTACTTCTATTCCGTTTCCTTCGGACACTGACATGTGCGCTGTAATCTTTGACAAATACCAGCCTCCATCTAATACATTGTTCAAGACAGTAAGTGTCAACACTGAGTTATTCAAATATGGGGGATGCCGATTAATGTTCAAGTTTCCTATTGATTTCCCGTCACTCACATTGGTGGCCTTTCTAGGTTTGTATCAACAGCACTCAATCAGCTATTGCTCATGTCTGTTTGACATATACATGCTTTAGGCAAGTGAGCTCAGTAACTGGAGGCACAATAAAAGCTTTGGGTGAAGGGTAGTCTGGAGCAGGTTTGTAATGTAGGTTAATGCATGAATGGAGTATAAGACTCCATGTACCATAGTGGTTAATGCTTGCTCCTGTTGCTTTGCAACTGATTGCATCCCTATGTCTAAATGGAAAAGGATGAACCAATCAGAGAGAGAGAGAGAGAATGAATGCGTGAGTGAGTGAGTGTTAACGAACATAAGTGTGTGTATATACACATGCATGCTGTGGGGGTAGAGATGCATGTTAAATTCTCAAAGTGGCTGTTAAATCCTGAAGCTTATTTCCAATCTGTGAAAATTAGCGAACCATCCTTCAAGAGGGCGGGAATGTCTTTGGGGGCAACATAACTCACCTATTAGCACATTCTTCAATTTGATGCCTGCAGTCTGGATTTTCCAGGCTCTGGGAAAGCAGGAAGCTGAGGGGAGGCAGGAATGGTCACACGCAGGGGATTAAGGGATTTTCTAGCATTGATTGTGGGCCAGTAGGAACAGGAATCTTTCGTTACAGCACCCTACACTATGTTGTTGGAAAAGGCCTCTCTCTCCGAGCGGTTCACCTCCACTGAGGAAGCTCAATAAGAACATGAGGGAGGAGGGAAGAGACGATCATTCTGGTAAGGTGAGATGAAGAGAGGCAGGAGGAGGCACATAGAGTCATTGAGCTGACCAGATATCGTAAACCAATTTAGTCCCATTTGCCAGCACTTGGCCCATGCCCCTCTAAACTCTTTCTATTCATATGCCCATCCAGAATCTTTTAAATGTTGTACATAAACGAGCCTCCACCACTTCCTCTGGCACCTCATTCTATATACGCACCACCTTCTGTGTGAAAAAGCTGCCCTTAGGTTTAGGGTGAGAGGGGAGACCTATGTCCTCTAGTTCTAGACTTCCCCAACTCAGGGAAAAGACCTTCTGCAGTACGAATGCCAACTAAGATAATTTGCTGCAAATGGCCTGTTTCAGAATTGCAAATACTATTTGAGTCTGCATCAAAATTAAATACTAATTATTTCCTGCATTAGAAATACATGAGACACATGGCGCAAATTTGTATATTTTTTTTATTGCTTAGTTTTCCTGCAAAAGATCACTTAGCATTAAGGGGTATCACTCCACATCAAACATAGCTGATCCAAAGACCAGCCCCTTCTTAACATCTGTTTAAGGCGCATTGCAAGGAATTGTGGGTTGACAATCAAGATTTTTGGTCATTTTATTAATGTGTCTTCCTTTTCTGTTAACTGCTGGAGTGGGTCTTGAACCTAGACTTTCTGTCTCAGAAAGCTATTTACTGTGCCACAAGACCTCCAAGACCAGTCTTAGGTGACTGTGTGAAGTTTGCATATTCTCCCCATGTCTGCGTGGGTTTCCTCCGGGCACTCCGGTTTCCTCCCACAATCCAATGATGTGCAGGTCAGGTGAATTGGCTATGCTAAATTGCCTGTAGTGTGAGGTGCATTAGTCAGAGGGAAATGGGTCTGGTCGGTGTGGACTGGTTGGGTCAAAGGGCCTGTTTCCACACTGTAGAGAATCTAATCTAATCATAAATTTGGACTGGTAATGCATTTACAACCAGCCTTCCTGGTAATTATTTGGTTAACTCAAGATTTTGAAGTGTTTCACAATTGATAGCAAATGTCACCCTTGATTGGGAATCAGCTTGGAGGTGTCATCACATGATCTTCTGCCTCCAACTGCTTCCAGCTTCTGGAACTAATCATCCATCTTGACAAGATTCATGGCACCCAGACCTCCCACATTCATTGAAAAGTGAGCAGACACATTATTGTCAAATATAACTATTCTTGACATTTAGTGAAAAGGTTCTTTCCCATCATCCACCATTCCTAGTTCAATTACAATCAGTAAATGGGAACAAAGAATTTTTTAGTAAAGAAAATAACTCCTTATTCATGCCCGTATTATGTATTTTTTCTCCTGTCCGTAGATCAGTCTTTAATTTGGAAAAGTCTTGTCAACTCTGGAGGTTTGCCAAGTCTGGAACAATTCAGTTGTCTTTCTTTAGTCCGATTGTTTGAGCCAACTACTTTGGAAAGTACTAGATTCAGAAACTTTTACAGGTATCATATGTTATGGGCTAAATCCAAAAACAAAAGTTAAGACAGCTTGTTGACCCCGTAGCTTTGCTTTGTAAGCTAATGTGTCTACAGGTAGATTTGGGTCACTGCATCCAGTTGTTTTGGTATGTAGGTCAGGTAAGGTAGGCCTTGGATTGGTTCCCAAGGAGACGCAGGGGGCAAGCTGACCCTGGGCATTCTTCAAGCAGAGCCACAGTGAGAACTATTTTCAAGCAGGGACTACAAAGCATTCCATTCCAGAATTTTAATTGTAATTTTGGAATGTTGCATATGAAAAAAAATTAATCCAGTAAAACCTGAAAACAGAGGTCCATCAGCACAGTGTGAAAAATTACAAAAACTCAAAGCGAAACGTGAGAAAATAAGGAAAGCCATTGGGAATAAGAGGAGAAAAATTCAACGCAATATCAAAACATCATTTTGAAAAGTACATCAGCAAAATGATATTTTTTTGAAGTGAGCTGGTACCCTTGAGATGTAGGGAACGTCAATCTGTCAACAATGTTCAAACAATGGCAAAGGTTTTTAATAAGTCTTTACTAAGGAGGATCCCTGAAAGGAAACACATCTTGAAGGGTTTGAGAGTCAAATGATTCACATTCTGATGGACAATTTGGAGATCCTTGACAGGTTTGTTAATCTGAACGGAGAGAAGGTGCCGGCACTCAATGAATACATTTTAGGACTATGAACAAATTTGCAGATGTTCTAATCATATTACCACTCAGATACTCCTCCAGGATTCTCCCTTGGTAAAAACTGGAAAGTTGATCAAGGAAATTCCTTGTACATATTTCTCGACTGGGTGTGGGTGCCAGTCAGAGGCCTGTAGAATGGACAATGGCGCCCACCTTTGTCAGCATTCCACAGGTATCATTCCCTCCAGGACACCCTGGTCCACTCCTCCGTCATTCCGAACATGCCCCCACACCCCTATGGCACCTTCCCCTGCAAACACAGAAAGTGTAACGCCTGCCTGTTTGCTTCCTCCCTCCTCACTGTCCAAGCCTCCAAACACACGTTCCAGGTAAAGCAGTGATTTACCTCCCTCCTCACTGTCCAAGCCTCCAAACACACCTTCCAGGTAAAGCAGTGATTTACCTCCCTCCTCACTGTCCAAACCTCCAAACACACCTTCCAGGTAAAGCAGTGATTTACCTCCCTCCTCACTGTCCAAGCCTCCAAACACACCTTCCAGGTAAAGCAGTGATTTACCTGCACTTTGCTCAATCTCGTCTACTGTATTTGCTGCCCACAATGTGACTTCCTCTACACTGGGGAGACAGAACGCAGACTGGGTGACCTCTTTGCAGTACATCTACATTCTGTCTGTAAAAATTACACTGAGCTTCCAGTTCTCTGTCACTTCAACACACCCACCCTGTTCCCTGGCCAATATCTCTGTCTCAGGCTTGCTGCAGTGCTCTAGTGAGGCTCATCACAACCTGGAAGAACAGCATCTCATTTTCCACTTGGAGGACCCTGCAGCCTTCAGGACTCCATAAACAGTTCAATAATTTTGGGGCCTGAACACCTTTTCTGTCCTTTACCCACTCCCACACATTGTCATCACATGGACTGCTTTCAGCACAGCCAATCCATTTTTCTTATAGTTCCCATTATCGGTTTTTCTCCTTCCTTAGCCTACCATTAGCTATCCCTAGCCTACCTTAGCCTACCATTACTTATATGTCTCTGGGGTCCATCTCCACTTATTCAGTCACTCCTTTTAGCACACACACCCCACCCCCTATCTTCAGTATATATCCCAGCTTTTCCAACCTATCAGTTCTGAAGAAGGGTCAGTGAAGAAGAGTCGAAATGTTGACTGTTTTCTCTCCACAGATGCTGCTAGATTTGCTGAGTTCCTCCAGCAATTTGTTTTTGTTTCAGATTTCCTTTTAATGGAGCAGGTATTTTTGGAAAAGGAGATAGAACCAGTTTTAGTAATTACAGAAACCAGAAATATTTTCTTTCAAACGTTATACTAGGGTGGGAATTGAAGCTGAATTGATGTCATGCACATGGACTTTAGGATACCCTCTGCGATGGTACCAACTGGAATATTATTGGGGAAAATTAAGACTAATGCATCTGGGGAAGGGTCACAAATCTCATTAAAATGACAGGGGTGGCACAGTGGCTCAGTGGTTAGCACTGCTGCCTCACAGCGCCAGGGACCCGGGTTCCATTTCACACTCGGGTGACTGTCTGTGTAAAGTTTGCACATTCTCCCAGTGTCTGCATGGATTTCCTCTAGGTGCTCCGGTTTCCTCCCACAGTCCAAAGATGAGCAGATTAGGCGGATTAGCCATGGGAAAAGCAGAGTAACAGGGATGGGTGGGGGGAGGGGGAGGTGGAGGTGTCTGGATGGGATGCTCTTCGGAGGGTAGGTGTGGACATATTGGGTTGAGTAGCCTACTCCCACACAGTACGGAGTCAATGATTCTATGAAAATTGAAAAACAAAAGAGGCATGAAGGGCAGCATTATAAAATGGTTGGAAGTGAATAATAGCATCCTTGAGAGTTTAGCTCACAGCCAGTTCTGTTCACTGTGGGCAGGAGATTCTGAGGCATGAGCACATATTCCAGAGTTCTACTTCACTGGAGTACCACACTGTCAGGTAAAATATTATACTGAGGAACCAACTGGCCCCTTTGATTTAAAACATCTCCTGGCACAATTGGAAGAAGAACAGTACTTTGAATTAATAATTAGACAAATAATTGATGTTTTAATGGTTGTAAAGTATTTTGAAAAGCTCTGAGGTTTTGTAAGGTTCTATATCAACACAAGTTATTTCCTTTGGATGCATTCTTACAAGATATAATGTCAACATGTGCACATGATACAAAAATAGCAAATATGGTTAATTTTTTATAAAGGCCAAGGGAAGCTACAAAGGGAGAATGATAAAAGGAGAACCAGGTAAGAGGAAAGCGATTCTTTTCAAGCAAAGCAGCAGTGATTATATTTCCAGTATGATGGACAATCACAGAATGGCCTGAGGAAGCAGGCCATTCCACCCATCTAATCCACACTGACCCTCTGAAGAAGCATGCCACTCAGACCCACCCCCCTCCCCTATCCCTGTAACCTTGCATTTCCCAATGGCCAATCCATCCTGACCTGCACATCTTTGGACTGTGGGAGGAAACTGGAGCACCCAGAAGAAACCCATGCAGACACGTGGTGAACATGCAAACTCCACACAGTCCCCCGAGGGTGGAATCGAACCCAGGTCCTGGCACTGTGAGGCTGCAGCACTACCCACTGAGCCACCCCTTTTGAAAGTGTTGGGGAAACAGTTCACAGGATATTAAAATCAGCATCTCAGGTTGACATGGTCTTAAAACAAATCCAATGCCATTCTGATTTTTGTCAGAAGAGACAACTATGAGGATCTGTAGTATCAGATCTTGGTCTCTAGCACAATCTATACCAAAGATTGTGATTCCATTTTTTTTGAGTGGACCTGCATGATAAAAATCTTAAAAGACAGTCCATTAATCATGAACAAAATATTGACTCTCATTTTAATTATTTTAAAGAACACCATTTCCTCAAGCAATAGCTGTCCAACATGGGGAGTTAAATCATTCAATAGAGTGCAAGTGGCTGGTGAGAATTAACATCTCAGTTAAGTATCATCGTCAAGGTTAATGTTTCCAAATTGTGCACAGAACTGAGCTTTAAAATCAGCTACTGAATGAAGACTTAATGTAACACTTCCAATTGTTGTATTGTGAGGAGGATTCAAAGAGGTTTCAAGGGGATTTGAACTTGCTGAGTGTGTAGTCAAAAATATGTTTGAAATAACTCTACAGAGGCAGCTATCCTGTCACCAAGTCACCCTTTAGAAAGGAAATTATTGAGCTGGAGAGGGTTTAGAAGAGTTTACCAGGATGTTCCTGGATGTGGAAGGTTTGAGTTATACAGAAAGGCTGGATAGACTGGGACTTTTTTCACTGGAGATTGAGAGGTGACCTTACAGAGGCTTATAAAATCATGAGGAGTATAGATCAGGTGAATGGCAGATGTATTTTCACTAGGGTGAGGGAGTTCAAAACTAGGGGGCATATTTGTAAAGTGAGAGATCAGAGAATTTAAAAAAGACTTGGGGACCAATTTTTCACACAGCGGGTAGTTTGCATGTGGAATGAACTTTCTAAGGAAGTGGTGGATGTGGACACAATTTACAACATTTAAAAGAAACTTCGGTAAGTACATGAATAAGAAAGGTTTGGAGGGATATGGGCCAAGGGCAGGCAGGTGGGGCTAGTTTAGTTTGGGATTATGTTCGGCATGGACTGAAGGGTCTACATCCACGCTGTATGGCTCTATGACTATGACTATAAATAGACCTTGAGCTTAGTACTACCTCAGAGTCAGATACTACCTCTGACACTCACTCATTTGATATGTCAGCTAGGGCTCCCTTACTGAACCAGATTAAAAGTTCCAATCAGGCATCTCATAATCTACAATATCAGGCTGACTGACCTCGTAACAATCACTACAATGGCAGATGGAGTATAATGTAGATAAGTGTAAGAATGTGCACTTTGATAGGAGGACACATGGGCAGAGGGTGAATTTGTAAAAAGAAATTATTCATGGGGACATTCAACAAGGGAAACATCGTCTCTAAAAATAACATGGAAGAAACTATAAGAAGCTGCTCCTCAACCACAGCCACAAACCTCCCCAACCCCTCTCACCTACCCGCTAAATTTAAACCTGAGACTGAGATCTGAGATGCAGTAAAAATGGTATTAATTGCCAGGTTAAAATAATATAACTTTGTGCAGGTGATGGAAATGCATCAGCTGTGACCTCAACAATTTGGAAAATATGTTTGGGGGATGGCTTTACGTGTGTAGAAGTGTCTGTCAGTTATTTTAAGAAAAGCGTTCGCTGCTAACCTGTGCCAATTAAAAGCTGTCATGTTGAGAAAAGTAATGCTTTTGTTGTGTATTGTGGTTTAATATTTAATGCAGGGTTGATGATTGTTGGGGATATTGATGAAATCTTCCAAATTTGTGTGAGAATCTAAATATCCCCATACATGGACACAAACACAGAATGTTATGACATGACTCTATCAACTAACAAAAGAGATGGTCAGAATGAAGAAGGAGCCACCGAAAATTAAAAGCCCAAAGAAAGAAGGTGCATCCTGAAAGGAACTTTTTAAACTGGTGGAAAATTGGGAAGGACTGATATCCAATCTGACCTAGGTTCCCTTTGATATATAGTCACTGAAACCAACATGTAGGCACAGAAAGCAATTAGCAAGGCAAATGGAAATAATGGAGAATAGCCAATGTTGTCTGGAGTATAAAACAGGCAATTAGGATAACTGGGGAAATTGCAGGCTGGTGAGCCTTACATCAGTGGTAGGGAAATTGTTGGAGAAGATTCTTAGGGATGGGATTCATTCACATTTGGAAAAGTATGGGTTGATCAGCGACAGGCAGCATGACTTTGTGTGGGGGAGATCGTGTCTCACAAACTTGATTAAGTTTTTTGAGGAAGTGACGAAGAAGATTGATGATGGCAAGACAGTAGATGTTGTCTCCATGAACTTTAGCAAGGCGTTTGACAAGGTCTCTCATGGCAAGATGATACGGAAGGTGAAGTAACATGTGATCCGCAAAGAGCTGGTCAGATGGATACAGAACCAGCTTGGTCATGGAAGACAGACAGTAGGATTGGAGGGGTGTTTTTTTCTGACTGGAGATCTATGACCAGTTATGTTTTGCAGGGATCAGTGCCGGGGCTCCCATTGTTTGTAACATATATAAGCAATTTGGAGGAGAATGTACGTGGCCTAATTGGTAAGTTTGCAGACGACACAAAGGTTGGGGGAGCTGCAGATAGAGAGGGTATAGCAGGATATAGATAGATAGGCTGGAGACTTGGGCAGAGAAATAGCAGGTGGAATTTAATCCAGACAAATGTGAGGTAAAACAATTTGGAAGCTCTAATGCAGGAGGGAAGTTACCAGTAACATGGCACAACCCTTAGAATCATTAACGTTCAGAGGGATCAAGACATTCAGGTCCACAGTTCCCTGAAAGTGACAACACAGATGAATAAGGTCAAGAAGACATATTGCATGCTTGCTTTCATCAGCTGGGGCACAGTCATATTGCACTTGTATAGAACTTTAGTTAGGCCACATTTGGAATATTTTGTATAGTTCGGTCACCACACTACCAGAAGGAGGTGGAAGCTTTGGAGAGGGTACAGAAAAGATTTACCAAGATGTTGCCTGGTTTGGAGGGTAATATCTGAGGAGAGATTGGACAAACTTGGTTTTACTTGAATATTGGAAGCTGAGGGGCAACCTGATAGAAGTTTACAAAATCATGCAAGGCAAGGATAGAACGGATAGTCAGGGTCTTTTTCCCAGGGTAGAAATGTCAATCACCAGGGGACATAGGTTTAACGTAAAAGTTGGGGGGAAACGTGAGAGACAGGGATTTTTACATAAAGGGTGATAAGTGCCTGGCATGCACAGCCAGAGAAGGTGATAGAAGAAGATACATAGATAGAAGAAGATGTTTAAGAGGCACCTTGACAGATACATGAATAGACAGGGGAATAGAGGGATACGGACCACATAGGAGGCAGGAGGTTTTCAATTTAGAAAGGTATCATGTGTTGGCACAGACTTGGTAGACCTGGGTTCTGTTCCTGTACTGCACTCTTCTTTGTTATGTTGGCCTTTATTGCAAGGGTAATTGGGTACAGGAGTCATGACGTCTTGCTACAATTATACACACCATTGGTGAGATGCATCTGAAATATTACATGCAGCTTTAGACCCCTTACCCAAGAGAGGATACACTTGTCACAGAGGCGTGCACCAAATTAATCCCCAAGATTACGGGATGGTCCTATGTGAAATCAAAAAGACCTGACCTAAATTCTTGAGCGCTTAATTGGTTGAAACTTACAGAATTCTGCAAGTGAAGAAGGCATTTGGTATACTTTCCTTTATTGGTCAGAGTATTGAGTACAGGAGTTGAGAGGTTATGTTGTGGCTATACAGGTCATTGGTTAGTCCACTTTTGGAATATTGTGTGTAATTCTGGTCTCCTTCCTATCGGAAAGATGTTGTGAACCTTGAAAGGGTTCAGAAAAGATTTAAAAGGATGTTGCCAGGGTTTGAGCTATAGGGAGAGGTTGAATAGGCTAGGGCTGTTTTCCCTGGAGCGTTGGAGGCTGAGGGATGACCTTATAGAGGGTTATAAAATCATGAGGGGCATGGTTAGGATAAATAGACAAGGTCTTTTCCCTGAGGTGGGGGAGTCCAGAACTAGAGGGCATAGGTTTAGGGTGAAAGGGGAAAGATATAAAAGAGACCTAAGGGCAACTTTTTCACGCAGAGGGTGGTATGTGTATGGAATGAGCTGCCAGAGAAAGTGGTGGAGGCTGGTACAATTGTAACATTAAAAGGCATCTGGATGGGTATATGAATAGGAAGGGTTTGGAGGGATACGGGCCGGGTGCTGGCAGGTGGGACTAGATTGGGTCGGGATATCTGGTCGGCATGGACGGGTTGGACTGAAGGGTCTGTTTCCGTGTTGTACATCTCTATGACCGTAAGTGCTAAATAAAGTAGAAAGGACTTTCAGCCTTGCTGGAGGCTTGTCTCAATAGGGGACATGGTCTCAGAAAAAAAAGGAGCAAGCCTTTAGGGCTGAGATGAGAATGAATTTGAAGTTTTAGTGAATACTTAGCATTGGCCATCTCAGAGGGATGAAGAAGGGCTTATGCCCGAAATGTCGATTCTCCTGTTCCTTGGATGCTGCCTGACCTGCTGCACTTTTCCAGCAACACATTTTCAGCTCTGATCTCCAGCATCTGCAGTCCTCACTTCTTCCATCTCAGAGGGCTGCAGAGGTTCAGTCATTGAGCATGCCGATAGAGTTCTAGAATTCAAAGACATCAAGGGATATGGGGATAGTTCAAGAAAGTGGTATTGAGGTAAGATGGTCTAGAGTAGCAGATCAGGCTCGAGGAACTTTCTACAAAGACTTTATTTTGGGTATTCCATGCACAATCAGGCTGTATATGAGAAAAGTATTATTGATACTTTAGAAAGAATACAACATGCATTCACCAATATGCTGCCTTGTATTAAGCAAAACTGGAACCATTCAAGGCTTTCCTCATGACAATGATGTAAACTAGGTGACAATGGTCCAGAAGTGTTTACTATTGAGAAAGAATTTGGCAAAGACTTCTCAAGCAAAAGTTTTCAACAAGAGTCAAGAATGCTTAGATACCAAACCAGTGAGCATTATCACCTCTTTTACGAGGGAGTTGTGTGGCTGTAGGATTCACTTCCACAGAGAGTGACTGAAGCAGAAACAAAGTCAACAATGAAGACTTGATTTGAATAGCTGAATGGAAAAGGAGGGAATAGGAATTCGAGAACAAAATGGGTAAACTGTGAACAGTACTTTTCCATTGCTCAGAGAATAATGTGGACTGAAGTGATGGGCTAAAATTTTACGTTATCGCAGGGCAGCATGGTGACTCAGCTGCCTTACATTGCTTGGGACCCAGGTTCAATTCCAGCCTCAGGAAACATTATTCTGAACAAGGGCTTATGCCCGAAACGTCGATTCTCCTGCTCCTTGGATGCTGCCTGACCTGCTGCGCTTTTCCAGCAACACATTTTTCAGCTCTTTCCTCCCACAGTCCAAAGATGTGTGGGTTAGGGGGACTGACCATGCTAAATTACCCATTGTATCCAGAGATGTGCAGGCTAAATGGATTAACCATGGGAAATGCAGGATTATAGGGTAGCGGGCTGTGACTGGGTGAGGGTTGGTGTGGACTCGCTGGGCCAAATGTCCTGCTTCCACACTGTAAGGATTCTAATTGTACACTGGAGCTGACAGAGGCCTGAAATCAGGGCTTGAACACAAACTGAATAGCGAAGACAAAATTTGAGACAAGGAGATCCAAGTAAGAGGATGGGACTGACGAGTATGATGGTGGGGTAAATACAGTGTCATGGAAACAACTTGCAATAACAAACAACTTTTGCAGAAATTATTTGATGTGTTTAAGCCTTTCCTTACAAAGTGATAATGTTTTAAGTTATATTATTGAGAAACAAATTGAAAACAGTGAAAACAATCATTTAAATCTCGATGCGTGTCAGTGAATAGGGGAACATTGTGTCTCTTACTAATGGTTTGCACTCAAACTAAAAGGCTTGAAACAGGAAGACAGTTGCACAATACTAAGGATGAGAGATCTTGGATTATATCATTTTCACTACTGTTTAAAGCTTTCCTCCACCTGTCGCTATAGCAGTCAGTATGAAACGCACCAAAGGATAGGCAGCTTTTACCTTTTTCGACATCCTAACACCCAAGAAAAGATACCGCAGGTTTTTTCAAAGAAACATAGAAAATAGCAGCACAAGTAGGCCATTCAGCCCTTCGAAGAAGGCAGAGAATGTCTTCAAAGTGCCCTCGCCATCCCCTTTATCTGCAACTCGCCCCACACCCACCCCACTCCTGAAGAAGGGTTACACCCGAAACGTTGACTTCTCCACCTCCTGATGCTGCCTGGCTTGCTGTGTTCTTCCAGCCGCCTTCCTGTCTATTCAGCCCTTTGAGCCTATTCCGCCATTCAATATGATCATAGCCGACCCCATTCTTGCTTTCGCCCAATAGCCTTTGATCCCTTTAGCGAAGAACTATATAAAACGCCTTCTTGAAAACATTCAATGTTTTGGCCTCAACCACTTTCTGTGACAGAGACTTTCATGGGCTCCCCACTCTCTCGTTAAGAATCTTCTCGATGCCTCACTGACCATTTCCTGGTAAGGTTTTGGTACAGGCAACTGCTCAGTACAGTTGATTCTAGTTTTGGGATTTCAATTGCTGGGATAATTTGCCAATGTTTTATCAGCTTGCCATTGGGAAAGCTGGCAATCAGACTCTGTTTAAAGGCTTCCCATCAACTTCAAGGGTCGTTCCATATGGGCTCAAGGCCCTCCTTGACCAAACACCAAGAAACAGGTGGCACGGTGGTTAGCACTGCTGCCTCACAGCGCCAGAGACCCAGGTTCAATTCCTACCTCAGGCGACTGTGTGGAGTTTGCACGTTCTCCCCCGTGTCAGCGTGGGATTCCTCCGGATGCTCCAGTTTCCTCCCACAGTCCAAAAATAACGTGCAGGTTAGGTGAATTGGCCACGCTAAGTTGCCCATAGTGTTAGATGTAGGGGAGTGGGTCTGGGTGGGTTGCTCTTCGGCGGGTCGGTGTGGACTTGTTGGGCCGAAGGGCCTATTGCCACACTAAGTAATCTTAACAAACCCTTCCAGCTTTTCCCTTCCTGAAAGGCCATCTTTGACTTTAGTTTTCCAAATTTCTTTGACAAGCTTTTGTGCAAGTAACAAACAGCGCTCCCACTGTTCAGGGGCAAGAAGCACTTTTCTGCAAATTGTCGAGATCCACATGTGGGATTTGACAAACACTTGCGGCAATAATGATCCAAGATGGTGTCAGCAGCTTGTTGGCGGCAAACAATCATTAACTGTAGAGTTTATCCCTCAGCAACACAGATGGTACACAGGAAGGCAACAAATGCATCATTAATGAGGGCTTTATTGGAGGGCGTTCAGTTTAATGTGACATTAGTGATCCGCAAGGCTCCTTGGATTGAAGAAAGTTGCATTTGGAAGAGATACTCTGGAATTGCTATTGCTCAGAAGCTGTCAGGAAAGCTAACCACCCTCCTCTGCAGCTGGTAAACTGCAGGGGGCTTTGGCTGCCTGAATTCGACCGAGTGGAAACTGCTGAGAGCACTCAGCACAATTACTGAGTTTAATAGAAAGTCTCATGATAGAGAACCACAAAGTGAAGTTGGGATAGTGGCTTTATTTTAATCAGGGATTGGATTCCAGTTTCATTGCCAAAGACGCAAAAGTCCCTGTTTGATTCTTGAGCCTTCTTCAAAAAGTGGGAAGTCTGTGTGAGATTGGCTGGGATCTGAATCCGAGACACCCTGGCACTGAGCCCAGAATTCGCTCGACAAAGGTACCTTAAACAAAATGACATGTGGCTCATGCAAAGAAAGATGCAAATCAGCTTTGTGTCTGTTAAATTAGTAACAAGATTGGGAAACATATTTGCCTGATCAGCTACTTTCCATCATGGAGAATGCAGATTGCCCCCAGCCATGAGGTATTTGCACGGTGCCTTTGCAATGAGAAACTGTTTAGAGAATATTTTACTGAGGTTTACCTCTGATTCCTTTGGTGGCTCAGTGGATAAATGCTGAGTTATTCAATTCCTGATTGGAACTCTGCTCTCTGCAGATATCCTCAGTGATTCCATGTTTAGTCAGCCCATGCTCTCATTTCTAATTTTCTTTTATTAATCAATTCATTCACAAGATGTGAGTATTGCTGGCTAGACCGACGTTATTGCCCACCCCTTGTTGCCCTTGAATTGAATTGAATTGAATTGAATTGAATTAACTTTATTGTCACATGTACTCACATGAGTCTAGTAAAATGTTTACAAGTCACCAAAGGTAGCTAGGGTACAGGAGAAGGTGGTGGTGAATTTTCTCCCTGAACCACTGCCATTTATTTGGTGCAGGTATACTCACAAAACTGTTAAGGAGAGAGTTCCAGGATTTTGACCCAGTGAGAGTGAAGGAAAGGTGATATCTTTCCATGTCAGGATGGTGACTGTCTTGGAGAGGAACTTGCAGGTGGTGGTGTTCCCATGTATCTGCTGCACTTGTCCTTCTAGACGGAAGTGGTTGTGGGTTTGGAAGGTGCTGTTGAAGGAGCCTTGGTGAATTTCTGCAGCACATCTAGTGCATGGTACACTGCTGCTACTGAGGGTCAGTGGTTGAGGAAGTGCATGTTTATGGATGTGGTGCTGGCCAATTTGTCCTGGATGGTGTCAAGCTTCTTGAGTGTTGTTGGAGCTGCACTCATCGAGGCAAGTGGTGAGTATTCCATCACACTCCTGACTTGTACCTTTTCGATGATGGATAGGTTTCGGGGAGTTGGGAGATGAGTTACTCACTGCAGGATTCCTTGCTCTTGCAGCCACAGTATTTACATGGAGAAAGTGAAGATTGCAGATTCTGGAGATTCGAGTCAAAAAATGTGATGCTGGAAAAGCACAGCCAGTCAGGCAGCATCCGAGGAGCAGGAGAGTCGGCGTTTCGAGCATAAGGTCTTACAAACACCTCATCTACTATGTTCGTTGCTCTCAATGTGGCCTCCTCTACACTGGGGAGACAGGACGCCAATTGCGGAATGTTTCAGGTAATATCTCTGGGACACATGCACTCAATAACCTCACCGTCCTGTGGCCCCCTCCTCCTCCCACTTCTCCAAGGACATGCAGTCCTGGGCCTCCTCCACCACCAAATCCTAGCCACCTGACGACCGAAGGAAGAATACCTCATCTTCTGCTTTGGGACCCTCCAACAACCCGGACTTGATGTCAACTTCACCAGTTTCCTCATCTCCCATTCCCCCACCTCATCCCTGATCCAACCCTCCAACTCGGCACCGCCCTCATGACCAGTCCATCTTCCTTCCCACTTATCCGCCCCACCCTCCACTCTGACCTATCACTTTCAACCCCACCTTCATCTACCTATCGCATTCCTAGCTACCTTTCTCTCAGCCCCACCGCCCTCCCATTTTTCTCTCAGTCCCTCTGCTACCCCCCACCTCATTCCTGATGAAGAGCTCATGCTCACAACGTCGATTCTCCGGCTCCTCCGATGCTGCCTGACCTGCTGTGCTTTTCCAGCATCAAACTCTCGACTCGTTTCAGTGACACCCACATTGGAACAACCAAATAAAAAACTGGAAGCATGTTCACTCATGTGCGACTCCAGTGGCCTGATAGCAAGCACTTTCCAACAAATCTTTCTCTAAAAATGTTTCTTCTGATCTATCCCCCTTTATGGTCCTTTTAAGGGGGGGGGGGGGTGCAATTAGCTCAGGTGGCTCAACAGCAGGTTTCTGATGCAGAGTCACATCAACCACATGGGTTCAATTCCTGAGGTTCCCATGAAGGACTCTCCTTCACAAGCTCTCCCCTTGCCTGAGGCGTGGTGACCCTCAGGTTAAACCAGCACCAGCTGTCTCTCTCTCTCTCTGAGAGAGCAGCCCTATGGTTTGGTAAGACTGCAGCAACTTTACCTTTAACTGAGATCACAATCTGTTGCCTTTGACTTGAGTGAATGGGAACAAATCATTAAACAATTTTTTGAAAAGTACCACGGACAATGAAAATGCTGGAAAAACTCAGCAGGACTGGCAGTAACTGTGGATGGAAAAGAATGACCATTTCCATTCAATGATCTTTCATCAGATTGGGGTGGGGGAATGTCCTAAAGTTCAGGAACTCACCAAGTTACCAGAGTTGCTCCGGGGTAACAGCATATGATAGACTAGAGTTGAAGACCACAGGCTGCAAGTTCCCTTTATAGAATCCCTAAGTGTGGAAATAGGCCCTTCAGTCCACCAAGTCCACACCGACCCTCCAAAGAGTAACCCACCCAGACTCATTCCCCTACCCTATTATTCTACATGTACCCTGACTAATGCACCTAACCTACACATCCCTAAACACTTTGGCATGGCCAATTCACCTAACCTGCACATCTTTGGATTGTGGGAGGAAACCCATGCAGACACGGGGAGAAATTGCAAACTCCACACAGACAGTCACCTGAGGCTGGGATCAAACCCAGGTGTGAGGCAGCAGTGTTGACCATTGAGCCACTATGGCTCCCTTCCTGAAAGGGAGTTGTGAACCAGGTACGTTTTTGCAATTCAGTACCATTCATGGGCGGCATAACAGATCCAAATTTTACCAGGGTAGAATTTGACCTGGAAAACCACAGCCGGTTAGGCAGCATCCGGAGGAGGAAGAGAATTGACGTTTTAACCTAAGCCCTTCATCAGGAATGAGGCTTGTGGCCAAAGGGGGCTGAGAGATAAAAGGGAGGGGGGTGGGGCTGGGGGATAGGTAACTGGAAATGCAATAGGTGAAGGCAATGCCCATGGAATTCCCACATCCATGAAAATTTGACGGGAAAGTGAAAATTAAAATAGGAATTGCTGGGAGAAGCCCAGCAGGTCTGGCACGGATCTGTGGAGACAGAAACAAAGTTAAGCAATTCAAGTTCAATGGGACTTTTGTTCAGAATTGAAAGGGGATGAAAATGGTGAGCTTTATGCAGTTTACAGAGGGAGGAGAGAGTGAAATAGATGCTGAAGGTACCCAGAGAAAAAGACAAAGGCAGTGCTAATGGTGGTAAAGGACTAACAGAGACCTAAAATAGGTGTTAATGGTAAGTCAATGACAGGGATGTCTGATAGGTGTTGATGGTGAGTATGCAAAAGAGAAAATTCTGCTAGTTAAATCAAAAAGACGCAAAAAGACACTGCCCTTGGGGTGAGAGAATCAAATTTGAGGGCAGAGGTTAATGTTTGAAGTTGTTAAATATCATGCTGGAGACTGCAAAATGCCGAAGCAGAAAATAAGGTGTTGGTCCTCTAGCTTGTGGTGAGGCTTTGATGGAACACAGTAGCAGGCCCAAGACAGAAATCTTAGTAAGAGAGAAAGATGGTTTATTGAAAAAAGGAATTACAATTTTTCAATGACAAGTAAAATCTGTGGCTCAGACTGAAAGGGTCAGAACTTTGGCTCCCACTGGGCCTGAAATGGAAATGGCAGAGTCCGTCTCTCTCCCAGTTATGGGTCACTTTTGTGGAGGTGGGATAGGAGGAGTATGGAGGGAAGGGTGAAGCAGAGCTACCCCATATCCACACACGATAGGTGACTGACACCTCTTACCTGTGGCCCAGTTTGACCAATTATCCACAGCCACCCAAGATGCACCAACTGGCCTCCAGGTCCCTGCAGCGAGCATGAACAAGTTTAGGTGGTGGACGCAGCCAGTGACCCAGCCAGGCCTCGAGTCAACACTGGGAAACATTCCTGACCTCTGTTGGTCAGCATCGGAGGGAGAAGTCCCAACCACAATACTAACACTTGTGAAGATGCTGTTCCTTTAACAAGGTTACCCTGCAGAGGGTTTGTAAACGCAGAGACTCCAGGAGGTCTAGGTTTGAATGGGTTTAAGAGCCAGTTTGATTATAACTAATAGATACTGCCTTAGGCAAAAGGGTTTCGAGTTAAAAAATAAAACACTTATACATTGAAAGGGCAGTGGCCAGTTCTCCCAGCTCAGCCTTACTCTGGTTTGGTTTGGTTTTAACAAGCAGTCAGTGCTGAAGCTGCTAGACTCAAAGAAGCAGGTCCATGCTGATCCTCCCTCTCTCTGACATCTCTCCTGGAAGACCCTGTGTTTGATTTTAACTTTTGTGCCAAGGGGTGTTTATGGGGATTGTTGCAAGTATTTGGAACAGCATCATTAAGTTGGGATAATCTGTTGGGCTTTTGGATAGGTTGTTATTCTGTATTCTGCTCTCTTTTGTTTGCGTTTCATTTGGTAACCTGTAAATAAATTCCGTTTGTTTAAAACTAAGTGGTTGGGCCAACTGCATCATTCCTGGATTATCCACTATACACCTGCTTAAAACAGCTAGCAACGTTAGGGTCTGGGCTGCTTCCTTGAAAGGTTTTGAGAGGTCAGGCCTGGTCCATAACACACTTCAGCAAGGCTCTTGCTGTTAACACACTGAGCAAATAACAAGGAGTACACTTCAGAGTGTCGGCAAGTCTTCACTAGGAGCATCCTCACACTGTACTTGGAGATGATGCTGATTAAAATCAAGCCTCTGGGTTTGAGTTTTAATTATTTAATCCAATACTGCTCACCGCAATGTTGGAAGCGAATTACAATGTACCACGTAACAGCCCAGTTCATAGTCGGATTGGAGCAGGATGCAATCAGCCAGAACCAGGGAGCGGGAGATGGCCTAGCAGTAACATTGCTACACTATTAATCCAGAGACCCAGGTAATGTCCCTGGGACCCAGGTTCAAATCCTGCTGTGGAAGATGGTTATTTAAAATGTGTAATTAAGAATCTGAGGATGATGCAAAACCATTGTTAAGTGCCGGGAAAACCCTTCTGGTTCACTAATGCCCTTTAGGGAAGGAAATTTGTCATCCTTACCCAGTCTGGCCTACATGTAACTCCAGACACGTAGCAAAGTGGTTGACTCTTCAACTGCTCTCTAGGCAATTGGGGATGGGCAATAAATGTTGGCCTAGCCAGTGACACTCTCATCCCATGAATAAATAAGAAAGGAACAAGTGCAAAGACTAATTTTGTATCACTGACCTCCGCCGTACTTCCCAGCACCAGCTGAACCAGCTTCCTTAAGCAGGTGCTTGCTGGGGGCAGTCCCAAGTTCTGCCGATGCGTTTCACAGGTATTTACGATGGTCTCCAAGGATACTCTCTTGTGTGGCAGGTCCTCGCACATGCTCAGTAGGAGCTGGTTCAATTGGCCACTGAGCTGGACTGGCTGTGACGGGCACAACAGAGAAAAACAATTCCAGTGAGAAAGGAGAGAGAGACCCCAAAACCTGGAACCTTTACCCAAACAGTACATTATACATGCAGAGCGCTGCGATTATGATAGCACTTAACATGATGATCTTCAGTTCTTGAAAGAGAAGCAGTTAGTTAAATCTTTTAGGTTTGACAAAAGAACAATTACACACTTCCAAAACATTGCGTTAAAATGTCCTTGATTCTCTTGATGAGAGCATGTAGTTTCCCTGAAAAACATTTCGCCATTTCTAATAGCAGGAATGAATCATTATGTGGAATTTTACAGTCCCTTCAGGCACACATTTCCCCACAACCCCACCCCAGAAATGGTGGGCACCATAGCATCAGCACTGTGCATGTCATAACCTGCCTCAATTTTGGCCCTTAAGTGCCCACCAAATTGTGGGCTCACGGCTAGTCATGCGCCACCACCAGCATTTTACAAGTGGCCCAAGGGTCCCCAAGGTAGTTCCCAAGTACCAGACTTATTATATTGTCGGGCAGAATGGCCCATCTTTGATGAGCAGTGCGACTAGCTCAAGCAGTTACCATGGCTCACTGTTCCCTGGGGCCATAAATGGTGCCCACTAAATTGGCCTCAAGCGTTTAGAGACAGACTGACTCTCTGATGAGGGTGGAAGTCCTACCCATAGACAGGCAATAGCCTAGTGATATGATTGCTGTCTATTCATTCAGAGACCCTTTCAATGTTCAACTGTCCCAGGTTCAAATCCAACCATGCTAGATGGAATTTGAATTCAATTAAAATCTGGAATTAAGATGTTAATGATGATCATAAATCAATTGTTAGAAAATCCATTTAGTTTAGATTAGAGTAGGTTCCCTGCAGTATGGAAACAGGCCCTTCAGCCCAAAAAGTCCACACCGAACCTCCAAAGAGTAACCCACCCAGACCCATTCCCCTATATTTACCCCTGACTAATGCACCTATACTATGGGCAATTCAGCATGGTCAATCCACCTAACCTGCACATCTTTGGACTGTGGGAGGAAACTAAAGCACCCGGAGGAAACCTATGCAGACACAGGGAGAATGTGTAAACTCCACACAGACAGTCCCCTTCTGGGTAATCCAAGATGGAGGACGGGAAAAAGTTCTGGCTGTAAAAACTGCTCCTTTTTTGAGGTATTTTAGGTGTTGGAGGTGAATTCCTTGAATTCCAGGAGCAGCAATTACTGTTTTATATGCTGTTGCATTGTTTGGGAACTTTGGAAAATAAAAAGTCAAAACAACAGCAATTTTAAAAGGGAAAAGAACAGACAAATGAAGCACATGGTGAGGTCAGTGCAGGAGAGAAAGAGAGAAAGAAACGGACACTGCCTTTGCTGTTTGAATCCATGTATCGCTGGACATCAGAGTGCGTCTGGGAAAATTAACAAACAGTGAAATTCACAACTGATCTTGGAGGCACAGTTGGGTGAAGTTCACAGCACAGAAGCAGGTAAGTGTATTGTTGTTTTAAGTGTGACCTACAGAAAGTCTGCAGTAGTGAGTAAAGTGGGTTCTTTCTTGATCGTATGTTTTTGGAGATATGTCTTTTGATTAAACTTAAAATATAAGCCATAACTATTAATCCAACTGGGGCAGTGTTTGTAGAGGATTAAGACGGTGTTATTTTCTGGGTTTGTAGATTGTGAAGAAGCAAAAATGGCCTTTTGTAGAGTGATATGTGCTTCTTGTCAGATATGGGAGTTTAAAGAGTGTTTAAGGGTTATAGCGGATTATATCTGCAATAAATGATGTTGGTTGCGAATCTTAACAGATCGAATGGATCCGTTAGAGAGACAGTTAGAAGCAATGAGGAATTTGCAACAGCAACAGTATGTGATGGATGGCAGTTATAGGAAGGGGGGAAAGTCTCAGATACAGTCACAGAGATGGGTTAACTCCAGGAAGGGTAAGAGGTAGGCAGCTAGTGCAGGAGTCTTTTGTGGTTATTCCGATTTCAAACAAGTATCCTGTTTTGGAAAATGTAGGGGTGATGGATTCTCGGGGGAATATAGCACGAACAGCCAAGTTTCTGGTATTGAGACTGACTCTAATGCATCAAGGGGTACGTCAGATTCCAAGAGATCAATTGTGTTAGGGGATTCTCTAGTCCAAGGTACAGACAGACATTTCTGTGGCCAGCAGTGAAAAAGCAGAATGGTGTGTTGCTTCCCTGGTGCCAGGATCAAGGATGTCTCAGAGCGGGTGCAGAATGTTCTCACAGAGGAGAGGGGCCAGCAAGAGGTCATTGTCCACATTGGAACCAACGACATAGGAAGGGAAAAGGTTGAGAGTCTAAAGGGAGATTACAGAGAGTTAGGCAGGAATTTAAAAAGGTAGTCCTCGAGAGTAGTAATATCTGGATTACTCCCAGTGCTATGAGCTAGTGAGGGCAGGAATAGGAGGATAGAGCAGATAAATGCATGGCTGAGGAGCTGGTGTATGGGAGAAGGATTCACATTTTTGGACCATTGGAATCTCTTTTGGGGTAGAAGTGACCTGTACGAGAAGGGCGGATTGCACCTAAATTGGAAGGGGACTAATATACTGGCAGGGAAATTTGCTGGAACTGCTCGGGAGGATTTAAACTAGTAAGGTAGAGGGGTTGGACCCAAGTAGATAGTGAGGAAAGAGATCAATCTGAGACGGGTACAGTTGAGGACAGAAGTGAGTCAAACATTCAGGACAGGCAGGGACAAGGTAGGACTAATAAATTAAACTGCATTTATTTCGGTGCAAGGGGCAGAACAGGGAAGGCAGGTGAACTCTGAGCATGGTTAGGAACATGGGACTGGGATAACAATTACAGAAACATGGCTCAGGGATGGGCAGGACTGGCAGCTTAATGTTCCAGGATACAAATGTTACAGGAAGGATAGAAAGGGAGGCAAGAGAGGAGGGGGAGTGGTGTTTTTGATAAGGGGTAGCATTTTGATAAGGGATAGCTGTGCTGAGGGTGGATGTTACTGGAAATGCTCCAGGGAAGTTATTTGGGGGGAACTGAGAAATAAGAAAAGGATGATCACCTTCTTGAGATTGTATTATAGACCTCCTAATAGTCAGAGGGAAATTGAGAAACAAATTTGGAAAGAGATCTCAGCTATCTAAAAGAATAATAAGGTGATTATGTTAGGGGATTTTAACTTTCCAACCATAGACTGGGACTGCTATTGTGTTAAGAGTTTAGATGGAGAAGAATTTGTTAAGTGTGTACAAGAAAATTTTCCGATTCAGTATGTGGATGTACCTAATAGAGAAGGTACAAAACTTGACCTACACTTGGGAAATAAGGCAAGGCAGGTGTCTGAGGTGTCAGTGGGGGAGCACTTTGGGACTAGCGACCATAATTCTATTAGATTTAAAATAGAGATGGAAAAGGATAGACCAAATCTAAAAGTTCTAAATTGGAGAAAGGCTAATTTTGACGGTATTAGGCAAGAACTTTCAAAAGCTGATTGGGGGCAGTTGTTCGCAGGTAAAGGGACGGCTGGAAAACAGGAAGCCTTCAGAAATGAGATAAAGACAATCCAGAGAAAGTATATTCCTGAAAGCAAAGGCTGGTAAATATAGGGAATGTTGGATGACTAAAGAAATTGAGGTTTTGGTTCAGAAAAAGAATGAAGCATAGACAGGATAGATCAAGTGAATCCTTAGAAGAGTATAAAGACAATAGCAATATATTTAAAAGGGTAATCAGGAGGGCAAAACGGGGACATGAGATAAATTTGGCAAATACAATTAAGGAGAATCCAAAGGGTTTTTACAAATATATTAAGGAAAAAAGGGTAACTAGGGAGAGAATAGGACCCCTCAAAGATCAGCAAGGCAGCCTTTGTGTGGAGCCACAGAAAATTGGGGAGAAACTAAATGAATGTTTTGCATGTGACGAGTGGAGTGCCACAAGGATCGGTGCTGGGCCCTCTACCTTTTGTCATTTACATAAATGATTTGGATGCGAGCATAAGAGGTACAGTGAGTACGTTTGCAGATGACACCAAAATTGGAGGTGTAGTGGACAGCGAAGAGGGTTACCTCAGATTATAACAGGATCTGGACCAGATGGGCCAATGGGCTGAGAAATGGCCGATGGAGTAAAATGTGCGATGCTGCATTTTGGGAAAGCAAATCTTAGCAGGACATATACACTTAATGGTAAGTTCCTAGGGAGTGTTGCTGAACAAAGAGACCTTGGAATACAGGTTCATAGCTCCTTGAAAGTGGAGTCGCAGGTAGATAGGATAGTGAAGAAGGCGTTTGGTATGCTTTCCTTTATTGGTCAGAATATTGAATACAGGAGTTAGGAGGTCATGTTGCTGCTGTACAGGACATTGGTTAGGCCACTGTTGGAATATTGTGTGCAATTCTGGTCTCCTTCCTATTGGAAAGATGTAGTGAAACTTGAAAGGGTTCAGAAAAGATTTACAAGGATGTTGCCAGGGTTGGAGAATTTGAGCTATAGGGAGAGGCTGAACAGGCTGGGGCTGTTTTCCCTGGAGCATCAGATGTTGAGGGGTGACCTTATAGAGGTTTACAAAATTATGAGGGGCATGGATAGGGTAAATAGGCAAAGTCTTTTCCCTGGGGTTGGGGAGTCCAAAACTAGAGGGCATAGGTTTAGGGTGAGAGGGGAAAGATATAAAAGAGACCTAAGGGGCAATTTTTTCGCACAGAGGGTGGTACACGTATGGAATGAGCTGCCAGAGGAAGTGGTGGAGGCTAGTACAATTGCAACAATCAAGAGGCATTTGGATGGGTATATGAATAGGAAGGGTTTGGAGGGATATGGGCCGGGTGCTGGCAGGTGGGACTAGATTGGGTTGGGATATCTGGTCGGCATGGACAGGTTGGACCGAAGGGTCTGTTTTCATGCTGTACATCTCTGTGACTCTATGACCTGAGGCTGGAATTGAACCCGGGTGCCTGGCGCTGTGAGGCAGTAGTGCTAACCACTGAGCCACCATGCCGCCTCTTTAGGGAAAGAAACGGCCATTGCTGTGTTCTTCCAGCCTCCTGCCTGTCTACTTTGGGTTCCGGCATCTGCAGTTTTGTTGTCTCTAATCCTTGTCTGGTCTGGCCTACATGGGACTCCAGATCCACAGCAATGAGGTTGACTTTCAACTGCCCTCTGGGCAATTAGAGATGGGCAATAAATGCTGACCCAGCCAGTGGTGCTCTCATCCCATGAATGAATAACTTTTTTTTTAAATTAACATATCAACTGGAGGTGACTCCCTTTGGATGTGTTCTCTCAGATAGACTCAAAAGATTTTGTTTCGTTACTATTTTGAACATAGTAACGAAACAAAAAAAGATATGAAAGCTGACAGCACAAGGCTTTGGTCAGCAATGGTGAAGTTGGTGGGGGCTCTGTATTGTGACATTAATAATTTTTATAGTTATTGAATATTAATTAGACTTCTGCATTTTTGCCTCCCATTGGGTTGCTAATTGAGAGTTCAAACCTGGTTTAGCTTTCAATGTAAACAGGACAACCACAGAAAATATTATGGTGCAAAAGACAGAGAAGGTGAGTGCTCTTAACTGAAAGCTATAATAATTTAATATAGCAGAGCATCAAGAGATGAAAATATGTTCACACAGCAGGTGTAAGTTGGACTTGTCGGCAGAAGATGGGTTTTGTCAACAGATGAGTAAACACAAAAAGGTGCAAGACTGAAAGCACAGCTGATCTATATTCCATTTTCTCAATCAGGGAAATAAGGCACTTTTCTCATTATGATGCTTTCTGCATTCTATACAAGTACTAACTCAAATTCATTACCCAAAAAAAAAACTTGCACGAGTCAACTTTACATGTTTGTTGTCCAGAGTCCACCTTTGCAGCAACTTCTCTGATCAGCTTTCTGTCACACACAACACTTAAAGTCACAAATAACACAACAATTAACTTTCCCTCCTTGCCTTTCTCAATCTGTCCACCAACGAGGCTAATCACGTCATCCTCCTCCCACACCTCCCCCTATTGTCCACTTAGGTGAAATTCCCCTTGCCTCATTCCATTCCTCTCTAATTAATCATAACCAAAGCGCTGGCTTCTCCTCCCACTGTCATATCCTTACCTCTGGAGTTCCCCACGAACACAAATAGACTTGCTGCAATTGGAGAGAGCACAATTATAGTACTGTATATGGTTTTGGTCTTCTAACCTGAGGAAGCATATACTAGCCATTGAGACCATGCAATGCATGTTAACTGGAATGATTCCTGGGATGGTGGGAGTGTCCTATGTAGAGAGATTAAGGAGCCTGGACCTATACTGTTCGGAACTTAGAAGAATGAGAAGTGATCTCATTGACACTTACAAAATTGTTACAGGGCTCAACAGGGCAGATGCAAGAAGGATGTTTCCCCTTGCAAGATGATTAGGGAGTGGCGGGGTTGAGAACCAGGGGACAGAGTCTCAGAACAAGGGGTAGTCCATTGAGTAACCAAAATGAGGAGGAATTTCTTCTTTCAGAGGATGGTGAATCTTTGGAATCCTCCACCGCAGAAGGCTGTGAAAACTTAGTCATTGACTATGTCTAAGGTAGAGATCAATAGATGTATTGATATTAAGAACATCAAAGGAAATGAGGATGGTGCAGGAAACTTATGTTGAGGTCTAAGATCAATCAGGAGCTGGTGTATAGCAGAAGAAATTTGATGGGTCAAATGGCCTGCACCTTTTCCCTATTTGTCTAATCTATCTGTGCTCCCTTCCTAATTCTACTCTGTATGCAGCCCACCGACAACACTGTTTGAAAACCCGGCATCATTTTTCACATTTCTGTTGACAGTACCCAGCTCATCTGCACCATCTCAGAAAGGACAGTCTGCTTGTTTGGCATCAGGCACTGGATGAACACACCTTCCCTCCAATTCAATACTGGAAGGTTGAAACCATTCTCTTCAGTGCATTCCACAAACTCCATGCCCCCTGCAGCATTTCCATCCATCTCCCTGGCTAATGCTTGAGGCAAAACCAAATCCTTTGCAGTGTCAGTGTCCTATCTGATATTGAAATGAGCTTCTAACCTCTTAACCCATCATTGATAAGATCTCCACCTTACACCTTTGTTGCATCATCCTATTTCATTTCATGCTGCTGAACATTGAATAATGTCTTTTTACCTATTTTACCAAACTCCTGGCCTGCCTCCCACATCACGTGAAGTAAAACCCATTGAGAGCTCACTGCTCTACATATCCCATCATATATCAAGTTCCACCAGAGTTCTTGATGTCTTACATTAGCTTTCATTTTGACTACGACTCTTCAAAGTCTATCTCCTCCTCCATTTCAGCCCTTTAATTCACACCAACGGGATCAGTGGTTAACAGCACCAACCCAGATTCACTTCCACCCACGGGTGACTGACTGTGTGGAGTTTGCACGTTCTCTGCATGGGTTTCCTCCGAGTGCTCCGGTTTCCTCCCACAGTACATAGATGTGCAGATTAGGTAAATTGGCCAGGAGAAATGCAGGGTTACAGCAATGGAGTGGGTCCGAGAGAGATGACCACTGGAGGGTCGGTGTGGATTCAGTGGGCCAAATGGCCTGCTTCCACCCTATAGGGATTTTATGAATCCACCTCCTGTATCAAAATCTTGTTTTGTTTGATAATTATTCCTATCAAATGCATTGGAATGTTGATGCAAGGGAACACTCTCACCTGCAAGTTCCCCTCCAAGTCCCACACCATCCTGACTTGGGAATATACTGCTGTTCCTTCACTGTGACTCGGTCAAAATCCTGGAATCCATTCCAAAACAGCCCTTTGGGTGTAAATATCCTAGACAGACTGCATCAGGAAGATATCCCTCCCCCAGTTTCTCAAGGACCATTTGAGAGAAGAAATACACGCTGGCCTCACTAACAAAACCCTCATCTTGGGAAAGAATCACAAAATAATCTGTCAGAGGCGCCATCTTTCAGACGTCAAACTGTAGCCTTGATCTATGGCCAAGAGAGGATAAACAATCCATGGCATTATTTGGGATGCTAGTGACTTCTCTCCCATCACATTTAACACTCATTCAACAAACACTAAGCAAAAAAAAAATTCTGTTTGTGGGAGGTTGCTGTGAGAAAATTGACTTTCTACATGGCAATGTCAATTGTAATTTAAAGCTGCTTCATGAAGCATTTTGTCTCGTTCTGAAATTGTGCTGCATGTTCTAACATCGCCAACAATAATTTCTAGATGTGGCTAGATTTCTTGATATGTCATTAGAAAGCTAACATCACCATCGTTCATATGAGAGAAAGAGAGAGAGAAAGATAGGGAGAGATTGGGGTAGTGATTCAGTAACTGGATTAGTAATCCTGTTGGGGGATGGTGAGGGATAATGATCTGGAATGAGAGGTCAAATTCCACCCCACTACAGCAGCTGATGAACTTAAATTGAACTTAACCAGTCTGGAGTAAAAGCTTGTATTAGTAATGGTCACCATAAAATTACTGGTGATGTACTTCGTGGACAGAAACTCAACTGACCTTACTAGGTTTGGACTACATATCCCTCTAGACCCAGAGCAATCTGACTGACTCTTACCTGCCTTCTGATAGGACCTAGCAAGCCAAGTTGTATTCAAGGAGAGGCTTGGAGCTACCTTCATGGGCAGTTTGGAGGACATAATTGATGCAGAGTCAAAGAATTCTCAAGGAATTGAAAACACCTTTAGCAATCACACACTTTAATACACAGCAATCACACAGGTATCACAGAGTCCTAGAGTCATAGAGTCATGCAGCACAGAAATAGACCCTTCAATCTAAACAGTCTATGCTAAATATAATCTCAAACTAACTAATTTCACCTGGCTGCCCCTGGTCCATATCCCTTCAAACCTTTCCTACTCATGTATCTATCTAAGTGTCTTTAAAATGTTATAACTGTACCTACATTTACCACTTCCTCTGGAAGTTTATCCATACGTGAAGAACCCTCTGTGTAAAAGATTTCCCTTCATGCCTTTTTAAATTCTTTCTCCTTTCACCCTAAAAATAAGCCCCCTAGTCTTAAAATCCCCCATCCTAGGATAAAGACAACTCCTATTAACCCTATCTATACTCAACATGATTTTAAAAAGCTTTATAAAGTCACCTTGCAACCTCTTACATTCCAGTGAAAAATTCCCAGCCTTTCTTTATAACTCAAATCTTCTATACACAGTAACATCCTGGTAAATTTCTCCTGAACCATCTCTGGAGCTTAATATTTCTGAATAGAAAAAGATACAAGTGTTAACAGGGTCAGTTTGGTTTATTTAGAACAAGACAAAATGCATACTGTTCATTTTCCCAAACAGTGGAAGGGCTGAATTCAATTTAGCACTTCTCTTGGATTCACTCTCCAAGTTGAGCAAGTCTCACCTGTGTTTCAGGAAGGTGGTAGTCAGCTGCCCAGTACAGGGTCATTCCCAGTGAGTACAAATGCATCTGAAGGGGCAAAAGACAAACAAGGTGAAACAGCCATCACCACATGAACCAGACACCTGACAGGGATTCAAAGAGAAAGCAAGTTTGCAGCTCCTGTTTGGCAGGGGATACAGTGAGGATTCCCCTTTGCAGTAATATTCCTGAAACTCAGGGCATTAAAAGCAACAGTCTTGGAAGACAGGCAGTGCATAAGACCAAACAACAACCTATTGAACCATCCCTTTGCAAAGCAAGCAATATCTGGATCAGGCATTTCAATGTAAATTTAACACAAGTGTACAGGGAAAGGATTGTTTTGTACATTTATTGAGTCATAGAGATGTATAGCATGGATACAGACCCTTCGGTCCAATTCTGACCAAATATCTTAAATTAACCTCGTCCCATTTGCCAGCATTTGGCCATATCCTTTTAAACCCTTCCTATTCATATACCCATACAAATGCCTTTTAAATGCTTTATTAGTACCAGCTTCTGCCACTTCCTCTGGCAGCTTATTCCATACATGCACCACCCTCTGTATGAAAAAATTGCTCCTTAGGTCCCTTTTATATCTTTGTCCTCTCACTTTAAACCTATGCCCTCGAGTTCCGGACTCCCCCACTCCAGGGAAAAGACCTTGACTATTTATCCTATCCATGCCCCTCATGATTTTATAAACCTCTATAAGGTCACCCCTCAGCTTCCGATGCTCCAGGGAAAACAGCCCCAGTCTATTCAGCCTCTCCTTATATTCAAACCCTCCAACCCGGCAACATCCCTGTAAATCTTCCAAGAGCAGGGAGAGCAGAAATGAATCCAGTATTACAAAAGTGGTCTAACCATTTCCTGTACAGCCTCAATATGACCTCTCAACTCCTAAACTCAATGCACTGAAATTTGAAGGATGCTAGAAATTAAACACAGTCTTAGCATCTGTCCGTCTGGATGGATAGGAAAAAAATAACATAACTATTATAATGATTCATATCTCTTCTATAATCATTGATGTGCTACACCTGATTAAGGAGATTATTTAATTTTGTGAGACAAACCCAGGGTCTTTGATTCTGTGAGTGCTATTATTGCATGATATTGGCAATCGTTTAACAAGGAGGATTACTTCAGCTTTGGATGGTAATTATATTCAATGAGAATTATGATGAAATGGTTAAGGGCAGTGAATCTGTGTAAAATTGCCAATGAGGCTGGTCCCCTGTCTTCCTACCTGCTTATGTAGACTGAGAAAGCCTTTTACAGAAATTCAGATCTGACTGACAGGAACAAATCAAAACATCCTTCTTTTTTCTGCCTTTTGGAAAATAAACTTCAAGACAGATAGTGTTCATATTTACCCCATCCACCTAATTTAGATAAAGTCCAGTATGGTGCTCGTATTAACTCTGACAGCTTTTTTATGCACTGATCTCAACGGTCTCCTAGGCAACGGCATACCAACTGTGCCATCAAGTATTTGTCATTTCTCATGCTGGGAAATCACTGCAAGACGATAAGCTTCAGTGTGCTGCTATTCACACCCAGCACTCCGTGCAGAGAGTTCTCTCCTCAGTCACTGACATTCCAAAAGGAATTCCCTCTCACAGTTGAGAGTTAAGACCGCTTCAGAATGTCAGTCGGACTATGCTTTGTCCCAGCCAAACTAAAACTGTCCTTTTCTTCCAGAAGAGCAAGATGTATGCTTCACAGGACAGGTCTGCCGCAGCGTTGAATCGCAGAAAGGAATAATTTTTCCCAATCTTTTTCCCTCCTCATCACCATCAATTCTGAGGTAACAGTCACTGCAATGTATCAGCCATCGGAGATAGTTCCAACTTCCACTGAAGGAAGTGAGGCAAATGGCTTTTAATTAGCAGCCGTTTAGTTTACTTTCTGCAGTAAACTTGAGGTGTATTCGGTTCTGGACTGCCTTGCACCAGTCAGCGTCCCCCACACATAAGTCAAGCACAAAAGAAGCATGTCGACTCTTGATGGTCACCAGTATATTTCTTGTGCTTATTCTCATTGGACTTCAAGTCATTGGGAGGTGCCCTTTTTGAACTATACACCATTCTTAGGGGAGTAAATGACTACAGAGGCTAGAGATCAGAGCGGGTCAGCTGAAGCTCTGATGAAGATTTGAAACGTTAGGTTGCTCTCTCTCCAATGGATGCTGCCTGACCCGCTGTGATCTCCAAGGTTCCTAGGGGACTTGACAGGGTAGATGTGGAAAGATGGAAGAGCCTAGAACCGGAGGATGTAACTTCAGGGTAAGAGGTGGCTCAGATTGGACAGAGATGAAGAAGGATTTCTTCAGTCAAGAGATTGTGAATCTGTGGAAGTCTCTAAGTATGTCCAAGGTTGAGACAGACAGATGTTTAATCAGGAAGAGAATCAAATGTGAAAAAGACAGGGAGGTGGAGTTGAGGATTATCTGATCAGCTTCAATCTCATTGAATGGTGCAGCAGATTTGATGGGTTGAATGGCCTACTTCTGTTCCAACATCTTATGGTCTCCTTTCTCTGCCAGGTTATTGTTGCCCCGCTTTCCTTTCTACCTGATTCTTTTTTCATTCTTCCCCATCTCTCTGACACGATCCAAAATGACAGCAAAAGCTGAGCTTCAGATGTAAAACAAAGGTGTGGCATGGTGGCTCAGTGATTAGCACTGCTGCCTCACAGCACCAGGAACCCGGGTTCGATTCCAGTCTCAGGCGACCATCTGTGTGGAGTTTGCACATTCTCCCAGTGTCTGTGTGGGTTTCCTCCCACAATCCATCAGCAGGTTAGGTGGGGTGGCCATGCTAAATTGCCCCATAGTGTCCAGGATGTGCAGGCTAGGTGGGTTAGCCATGGAAAATACAGGGATAGGACGGGCGTGGTTTTGGGTAGAGAGCTCTTCGGAGGGTAGGTGTGGACTCGATGGGCTGAATGGCCTCTTTCCACACATAGGGATTCTGAATGTTGGAAATCCAAAATAGAAATTGCTGAGGACACTCAGCAAGTCAGGCAACATCTGTGGAGAGGAGGCAGAGTTAATGTTTCAGGTCTAGTGATACTTCTTCAGACCCTCATTCGAAAAGGGGGAGACGGGATCCAAAACATTAACTCTGCTTTCTCTCCACAAATGGTGCCAGACCTGCTGTGTTTCTACAACAATTTCTGTTTGAGATCTTCAGAGACTCCCTTCACAGGTCTAAGGTGTCCCATGTTTCTCACTCATGAACCTTTCCTGACTGAGATGCACAGTCTCCCTAAACATGTTCAGGAATGAAGGACCTTCCTGCTGTAGAAGTAAAGATGAACAGAGAAGTGCAAATGCCCTTTGCAGCTTTGATGGGTGTGGAATTGTCAATGAAGGTTAACTAACACTGTGCCAGTGAGCATAGCAGCAGTGTGTACCATCTACAGATGTGCCAGAGAATCAGAGAGTCATAGAGATGTACAGCACGGAAACAGACCCTTCGGTCCAACTCGTCCATGCCAACCAGATATCCTAACCTAACCTAGTCCCATTTATCAGCACTTGGCCCATATCCCTCTAAACCCTTCCTATTCATGTACTCATCCAGAATCCAGATGCTCTGGAAATGTTGCAATTGTACCAGCCTCCATCACTTCCTCTGGCAGCTCATTCCATACACGTACCACCCTCTGTGTGAAAGGTTGCCCCTTAGGTCCCTTGTATATCTTTCCCCTCCCACCCTAAACCTATGCCCTTTAGTTCTGTACTTCCCCAACCCAAGGAAAATACTTTCTCTATTTACCCTATTCATGCCCCTCATTATTTTATCAACCTCTATAAGGTCACCCCTCAGCCTCTGACGCTCCAGGGAAAACAGCCCCAGCCTATTCAGCATCTCCCTACAGCTCAAAACATCCAACCCTGGCAACATCCTTGTAAATCTTTTCTGAATCCTTTCAAGTTTCACAGCATGTTTCTGATAGGAAGGAGACCAGAATTGTACGCAATATTCCAAAAATGGCCTAACCAACGTACTGTACAAATAAAACATGACCTCTAAACTCTACACTAAATATCTGACCAATACAGGAAAGCATACCAAACACCTTCTTCACTATCCTACCTACCTGCGACTCTCCATTCAAGGAACTATGGACCTGCACTCCAAGGTCTCTGTTCAGCAACACTCCCCAGGACCTTACCATTAAGTGTATAAGTCCTGCTCTAATTTGCTTTTCCAAAATGCAGCACCTCGCATTTATCTAAATTAAACTCCAACTGCCACTCCTCGGCCCATTGGCCCATCTGATCACCAAGGCTCCCTCAGCAGCACCTTCCAACATAATACTAGCATCTAGAAGGACAAGGCAACAGATATTTGGGAACACCACCTCCTGCAAGTTTAGTAACAGGACAAGATGCATACTGGAAATATATCACCATCTCTTCAGTGTCATTGGTTAAAATCCTAGACCTCCCACCTTAATGGCATTGTGAGTATACCTACAACAATTAGAGTGCAATGATTCAAGAAAGCAGCTCTCCACTACCTTCTAAGGGATGTGTAATAGGTGTTGGCCCAGCCAGTGCAATCCACATTCTGTGAATGAATACACATAACATACATGCTTCTGTCTATGTATCTCATTCAGGCTGACACTTAATTGCAGAGTTAAGGGAGAGAGTGCTGCACTGTCAGAGTCACTACCTTTCTGGTGCATTATCAAACTAAGGCCACGTGAATCGGCCCAGATGGATGTCAGTCTTTGAAGACCAGTGAAAGGGTTCTTTTGGTGTCCAGTGGTGTTCAACCACCAAAGGATAAGCTGTTTGTTTATATCATCACTGTCCCTTGGACTCTTAATGAGCAGAAACCAGCTGAAGCTGAAGATCAGCAGCAGGGAGGTCACAGAAGCCGTACAGTGTGGAAGCAGGCCATTCAGCCCATTAAGTCCATATTGACATCCAAAAAGCTTCCCACCCAGACCCACCCCCTTCCCTAACCCTGTAACCCTGCATTTCACATGGCTAACCCATATCTTTGGACTGTGGGAGGAAACCCACACAGACACAATGTGCAATCTCCACCCAGACAGTCACCGGAAAATTGAATTGAACCTGGGTTCCTGTTGCTCCACCAGTCAACACAATCATAGCTGACCTGATTACTCCACCTTCTCGCTTAACACCAATGATCTGTAGCTCGGGTGCTCGTTGCTGTGGTTCTGTTTGCCGAGCTGGAAGTTTTTGTTGCAAACGTTTCGTCCCCTGGCTAGGCGACATCATCAGTGCTTGGGAGCCTCCTGCGAAGCGCTTCTTTGATGTTTCCTCCGGTGTTTATAGTGGTCTGTCCCTGCCGCTTCCGGTTGTCAGTTTCAGCTGTCCGCTGTAGCGGTTGGTATATTGGGTCCAGGTCCAGGAAGCGGCAGGGACAGACCACTATAAACACCGGAGGAAACATCAAAGAAGCGCTTCGCAGGAGGCTCCCAAGCACTGATGATGTCGCCTAGCCAGGGGACGAAACGTTTGCAACAAAAACTTCCAGCTCGGCGAACAGAACCACAACACCAATGATCTTTCACCCTCTTGTGTGACAAGATCTATCTGCCTTTGTCTTAAAAATATGCAAAGTCTCACTGACTTTCCATCATCTTTCAAGGAGTGAAGTGTGTCTACTTCAACGCCAGAACTATCCGAAATAAGGTAGGTGAGCTTCGATAGGTACCTGGAACTTCGATATTGTGGCCATTTCGGACACATGAATAGTGCAGGGTCAGGAATAGATGCTGCAGGTTCCAGGGTTTAGATCTTGTATTAAGAACAAGGAAGGCAGTAAAAGAGGGGGAGGTATGGCCTTGTTAGTCAAGGACAGCATAACGGTGGCTGAAAGAACTTTTGATGAGGACTTGTCTACTGAGGTAGTATGGGCTGAGGTTAGAAACAGGAGAGGAGAGGTCACACTGCTGGGAGTTTTTTATAGGCCTCTGCAGAGTTACAGGGATGTGGAGGAGAGGATTGGCAAAACGATTCTGGGCAGGAGTGAAAGGAACAGGGTGGTCATTCCCCAATATTGACTGGAAATGCTATAACTCTAGTAGGCTGGATGGATCAGTTTTTGTCCAATGTGTGCAGGAGGGTTTCCTGACACAGTGTGTAGAAGGGCCAACAAGAGGGGAGGCCACACTGAATCTGTTACTTGGTAATGAAAAGGCCAGGTGTTTGATTTAGTGATAGCTGAGTATTTTGGCAAAAATGACCATAATTCAGTTACACTCAGTTTAGCGATGGAAATGGATAGGTACATGCCACAGGGCAAGAGTTATCTATGGGGGAAAAGCAATTATAATGTGATTAGGCAAGACTGAGGATGCAGAGAATGGGGTAGCAAAATGCAGGGGATGGGTACAATTGAAATGTGGAGCTGTTTAAGGAACAGATATTGCATGTCCTTGATAGGTATGTCCTTATCAGGCAGGGAGGAACTGATAAGGTAAGGGAACCATGGTTTATTAAAGAAATTGCATCTCTTGTTAAGCTGAAGAAGGAGACTTATGTGACGATGAGACGGAATGGTTCAGAGGAGGCGATGGAGAGTTACAGATTAGCTAGGAAGGATTTAAAGAGAGTGTTAAGAAGCGCAAAGAGAGGACATGGGCAGTCATTAGCAGGTAGAATAAAGGAGAACCCTAAAGCTTTCTATAGGTATGTAAGGAATAAAAGGATGACTAGGGTAGGAATAGGGATGTGCGGAGGGATCTTGGGAGTCCATGTACATAGATTCCTGAAAGTTGCTACTCAAGTTGATCATGCTGTGAAGAAGGCATATGACGTGTTAGGTTTTATTGGTAGAGGGATTGAGTTCCAGAGCCGTAATGTCATACTGCAACAATACAAAACGCTAGTGCGGCCGAACTTGGAATATTGTGTACAGTTCTAGTCCCCCCCATTACAGGAAGGGTGCGGAAGCATTGGAAAAGGTGCAGAGGAGATTTACCAGGATGTTGCCTGGTCTGGAGGGAAGGCTGAGGGACTTGGATTATTCTCATTGGAAAGAAGGCGGCTAAGAGGGGATTTGATAGAGACATACAAGATGATCAGGGATTAGATAGGGTAGATAGTGAAAGTCTTTTTCCTAGGCTGATGATGTCAGCTTGTACGATGCGGTATAGCTACAAATTGAGGGGTGATAGATTTAAGATAGATGTCAGAGGCAGATTCTTTACTCAGAGAGTGGTAAGGATGTGGAATGCCCTACCTACCAATGTAGTTAACTCAGCCATGTTACGGAGATTGTTTAAATCTTTGGATAAGCACATGGATGATGATGGGATAGTGTAGGGGTATATGGGCTTAGATTAATTCACAGGTCGGCACAACTTGGAGGGTCGAAGGGCCTGTTCTGCACTGTATTGTTCAATGTTCTATGTTCTATGTTCCAAAGACCAAACACCCTCAGTCTCTGCATCTTTGTCTTAAATAGGTGGCTCCTTATTTTCAAACAATGAGTACTAGTTCTCGATCCTCCCACAACAGGAAACATCCTTACCACAACTAGTCTTTCAGGATTCATCAGGGTCGTCTTTGTGTCATTGAATTTTCGCCTCATACTCTCTTAAACTCCAATAGGTACGAGTCCAGACTGACCATAAGACAACCCTCCCATTCCAAGTATACACCTACTAAAACTTCTCTGGAGGGCTTGCAATGCGTTTTTTTTTCATAAATTCCTTCTTCCAAAGAAAATTTCTACTTCATAATCTCCCTTTGTGCATTTTTTTTTTCCATGGTGAAATAGGCAAGTAACATTTTAATCTTATGATCCAAGGAAGCCCTTTCAATGAATGAGACATATTTTTAAGGCGAGGGGAAAAAGACTGAAAAAAGCCATGGGGTTTTTTTTTGTATTACACAGACAGTGGTTCGTGTGTGTAATGAACTTCCCAAGGAAGTGGTGGATATGGGTTAGGTTACAGCATTTAAAAGTAGGTAAAAACAAGGACTGCAGATGCTGGAAACCAGAGTCACCACTCTACAACATTTAAAAGACATTTTGGATAAGTATAATCAGAAATGTTTGGAGGGATATGGGCCAAGCGCAGGCAGGTGGGACTAGTTTAGTTTGAGATTGTGGTTGGCATGGACTGGTTGGAGTGAAGGGTCTGTTTCAGTGCTGCATGACTCTGTGACATGATATGGTCAATGGCCTCATTCTGTAGTTTAGCTCCCCAATGAAAGAGGGACCATGTAATGAAGGGGTTGTTGCTATCAACTGGGTGAGCATCAAAACAAAATCAGAAGGAATCCAAGGAAAACAGAGTTTAAAAACTGCTTATTATAAAGAGTCCCACATTATAAGTATGTTTAAATGCCCTCATAAACAATTGCAGTTTTAATATACATCAATGCAACCTGAGGTAATTATATACAGTGTCAATGTGTAAAATGTGCTACAAAATCAATATGGAGGCAACAATAGAAGAGCAGAGAAGAAACAAAGCCTGAACATTTCTCAATGCTTTAAAGTGAAGGAAAACATGCCTTGCTGTTCAACACTCATTAACTCTTGGATTTTATCAGGATTCAACTATATACATGCTAATTAACACTTTTTGTTGTTTCGCAGAATGAAAAGTTATCTGGCTCAGGATTCTGTCTGGATGAGACGTCTGATTAAAATGGCCAATTTGCACATCACCGCAGTGCAAATTCAGCTCCTTTCTATCACAACCCATTTTAGCATTCACTTAGACATTCAATCCAAGCCGGAACAATAGAAAACACTGAACATGAGCAGATGTAGTAAGCCCTCATTATAAAAAGGTGCCTGGGAGACTGCCAAATCCTCTGTTATAATGAGAGCTACTTTATGGGGAAGGTGCATTCATTTCAGCTCCCTCGGTCCTTTCTGCCAGCTCATTAGCCTGGGTGAAACCCCTCTATTAACAGAATAATTCCAGTAGCACTAAGGGGCTTGCAGTGAGCAAGTCAAACTAGTTGACAGCCTCGCATTTTTCCGTTGTTGTTGTCAACACCTTAACATACATTCCCCCACCCCACTGCCTTTATCAAATGTGTGTAATTTTCCCACAAAGTGAAGAATTGTCAATATGAGCTATCGCCTTCAAAATGCACACACTCAATACTTGACAAGCAAAGGCAGTTGGAACGGTGTTGATTTATTTCTTTAAGAAGGAGCTGAGATAACAATCCATCAAGACGGATGGCTATCATGGAATTTTGCTCAGTCATCTTTGAGCAAGCCATTTCTAATCGCCAGTGTCTATTCATATTGAGGAAGAACTCATATTCGAGTTAAATGTACAGAGGAACTTCGATTATCCAAAGGACACGGGCAGAGAGTATTTTGTTCGGTTAACCGAATTCCGGATAATCGAATGCTGCATAACTGAGTTTAGCCGAGCATCAGGACCTTGCGAAATTGCCGGATGGTCCGAAATTTGGATAATCGAATGCTGGGTAATTAAGTTTCCTCTGTATACGATCAAAGTTTGCTTTATAACATTCTGAAGAAGACCCAAAATGTTAGCTTTGATTTCTCTCCATAAATCCTGCCAGACCTGTTGAGTTTTTCCAGCAATTTCAGTTTTTGGTTTCTCATGCCTGCCTGTAGCCTTTTGGGGCATATTAAAGGCGCTATGAAAGAAATGAAAGAGTGGCCTTTTGTTAGTCAATGCTTTCTCATGCTCTGCAAGGTGCTGGGGTGGTATCACCTACAGGAGGAGAATGGCAAAGAAACATCCATAACATCCATTACAAACAAAATGGCTGCTTTGATCTGAACGTTGCTTGAGTATTGCTGGAGCTGCATTCCTTGCTTGCTCTTTGTAGCTGGAGTACAAGCACGAGGGAGTCAGGTTGGTGATTACTTACCTCAGCATTCTTATCAGTAAAAAGATCATCTCAGCAAACCCTGTGCACAACAATCACTGAACTGCCTTCCCAGCCATTCCCAATATTTATGGTCCATAATATAACAAGGGTGAAAACTGGAGTGTAGTGTGATTGCCAAGTCACCCTCAAGATGGTATTATTAAAATATTGTCATCTCATACACTGCAGGCAAGGATGCCCAGAGGTATGGTACACTGGCGGGACCAAGCAGATGCTACGACACTGCGCAACAATCACCAGGTAGGGATGTTCCCTCCCAGTCGGGGAACATTTCAGCGGTTAGGGACATTCCGCCTCTTCGGGTGACCGTCCTCCAAGGTGGGCTTTGGGATAGGCAACAACGCAGAGTTGCCGAGCAGAGGTTGATAGCCAAGTTCAGAACCCATGAGGATGGCATCAACCGACACCTTGGGCTCGTGTCACACTGCAGGTGACCCCATTACACTATACACTCTCTCAGACACACACAAACACACTCACACAGATACTTTCTCTCTCTCTCTCTCTCTCTCTCTCACACACACACACACACAAACAAACACACCCTCTCACAGGCATATATTCCATCACACTCGAGCACATACTCCACCAAGCATACATGCACACATGCTCTCACATGCACATACACACACACTCACATGCATGCACACACTCTCACATGCACACAAACTCACATGCACACACACTCACATGCACATATGCACACACACTCACATGCACACACATTCACATGCACACACACACATTCACATGCACATATGCACACACACTTTTACATGCACATATGCACACACACACTCTCACATGCACATATATATACACACACACACACTCAAATGCACATATGCACACAGACTATCACATGCACACACACACACTCTCACATACACATACACTCTCTCTCAATTTGCATTTGCAGATTTGTATATGCAGATACATTGTATTTTGGTGAAAAAGCACACAATCTGTAGGCAGTCAGTCAGTCAATGTGATATCTTATAAATTTCAACTTTGGAAATAGAACCAATCTGACTCAAGGCTGGGATACAGACAGACTCTAACCTCACACCTTTAATGCATTGTCTGAGCTGAGATGTCACCTTTTGTTTTATACTGACAAAACCTTAAGTTATCTTGGGACTGTGACTTAAAAGATGTTCTGGGATTTACATATTAATCAATCGAAATCTGCATCCCCATTCTAAATGATTAAAGACTGAAAGCAATCTAGCTTTGTTCAATACATCGCATCAGTTGTATGACATTTTGATCTTTTCCTATAAATTCTGCGTCCTATGATCCTGCCCTACTAGGTACCTGATGAAGGAGCAGCGCTCTGAAAGCTAGTGCTTCCAAATAAACCTATTGGACTATAACCTGGCGTCGTGTGATTTTTAACTTTGTCCACCCCAGCCTAACGCTGGCACCTCTGCATCATTAATCAGGAGTCACTAGTAATCAGATACAGCAAGTAACTATGCAAGCTAATAGCATATTATATACTGTAAGGGGAGAGAGCTTATGCTTCAGTTATACAGGTTACTGATGTGACCACATCAGGAGTACTGTGCACAATATTGGCCATCTATTTAAGGAAGGATACAAATGCATTGGAAGCTGTTCAGAGAGAGTTAATTGGAACAATACTCAGAATGGGAAGGTTGTCACATATGGGAAAGTTGACAGGCTAACATTGTATCTGCTGGACAATGAATGAGTAGGAGGTGACTTGTTTGAAAGTACAAAATTCTGAGTGGACCTGACAGGGTGAGTGTGGAGAGGATGTGTCCTCTTCAGGGAGAATCTGGAACTAGGAACCGATGTTTAAGAAATCAGGGACTGCTAAGTTAAAACAAAGATAAAGTGACTTTTTTTTCTTTCAGGTTCATGGGTCTTTGGAATGCTCCTCCCATAAAGGTGGCAGGAGTAGAGATCTTGAATATTCCTGAAGTTAAGGTCGATAGATTCTTGGTCAGCAAGCTTACTGGGTCTAGGCTAGAATGTGGATTTGAGTTTATAATCAGATCAGCGGTGATCTTAATGACTGGGAGAGCAGGTTCAAGAGGCTAAGTGGCCGAATCTTTGTCATTGTTCACGTTTGTGTCTTAGTTCATAATTTCATTATGAATGGTAATTAGCCCTACCTATGACCAAGTAGGTCATAGGCAATGCCTCCATGGACATTAACCAGTTCAATACAAATCCTGGAAGTTATAACCTGATACATTCTCTTAATCTGTGGACTTTGAGTCAAGTATCATTAACTCTCCATTAAAGCGCCCCCCAGTAAAACAGGATGTAACTTGGGGACAGCGATAAGGCACAATCAACAGAATAATGTCATCCTCATCACGGCCCAGTGTGTGATATCAGGCTGTCTGCATTACAGCTCACCATGGAGCAGGGTTACTGTCATAATATTCTTTTACAATAGGGATCTACAGGACCCATTGGATCTGATGTGGTGGAGGGAAACCACTTACCAGCTTAATGAGAAAGGGATCCTCTCTTAAATACAATGTAGTTTATTGCAGATTTACAACCCATGTGTGAGCTACTTTGATATGATAATCTGGGTAACAGTGTTTACGAGGAGGTTCTAGATGCCAGTCTTACTCCTTCAAGATGCTAACATGTTCTCCCACAACGTCTGTCTGACTGCATCATAGTGGATGGTGCTGAAGGCACTCCTCAGTTTAACCCCTGGAGACTTTTACATCCTTGGACTGTGGTCTAACAAGAAAGCAATGCAGTTGATGCCCTACATGGGATAGAACTTTCTTCTCTTCTATTTAACTCTTGTCTGCTGTATCCAGACTTTCCTCTCCCTTTATATTTGGTTGTGAATCCTACTGGGATTGAATTCTGTGTGTACCAGCATGGAAACAGACCCTTCAGTCCAACTCATCCATGCCGAACAGATATCCTACATTAATCTCGTCCCATTTGCCAGCATTTGGCCCATATCCCTCTAAACCTTTCCTATTCATATACCCATCCAGGTGCCCTTTTAATATTGTGATTGTACTAGCCTCCACCACTTCCTCTGGCAGCTCATTCCACACAGGCACCACACTCTACGTGAAAAAGCTACCCCTTAGGTCCCTTTTAAACCTTTCCCATCTCACCTTAAACCTATGCCCTCTAGTTTTGGACTCCCCTACCCTGGGGAAACGGCCTTATCTATTTATACAATCTATGCCCCTCATGATTTTATAAACCTCTATTAGGTCACTCCTCAGCCTCCGGCATTCCAGGGAAAAAAGCCCCAGCAAATCCAGCCTCTCCCTCCCGTTTAAGTCTTCTAATCCTGGCAACATCCTTTCAACTTTAACAATATCTTTCCTCTGGCAGGGAGAGACCAGAATTGGCTGCAGTATTCAAAAAGTGGCCTAACCGAAGTCCTGCACATGACATCCCAACTCTCCTACTCATTGCACTGACCAATGGAAATGAGCATGCCAAATGCCTTCTTCACCACCATGTCTACCTGCCTACATTCCTCAATCATCTCATGTGGTCATTTTCATTACCTGCGATTAAATAATAATTGTTTAAAAGCTATGTAGCAAGGCTGAGCTGCAAACAATACACTTTCCAGCGCAACTGGGGGAGAGGGTTTCCAAGGGAAATCTTGACTAATTCTCTCAGAAGCGCTAGAGGATGTGGCAGTCCCTTTGTTAATGTGGTCAACATCCATCTGGCAAAGAAAAGCAGGAACCATTTGTCTTCTACACATTGTATGGGAAGTTTGTAAATAAATCTAAGGGCTCAGAAAAGATTTACAAAGATGTTGCCAGGGTTGGAGCGTTTGAGCTACAGGGAGAGGTTGAAAACGCTGGGGCTGTTTTCCCTGGAGCCCCTGTTTCGGAGGCTAAGGGCTGACCTTATAGAGGTTTATAAAATCTTGAGGGGCATGCATAGGATAAATAGACAAGATCTTTGCCTTGAGGTGGGGGAGTCCAGAACGAGAGGGCATAGGTTTTGGGTGAGAGGGATCAAATTTTAAAGGGACCTAATGGGCAACCTTTTCATGTAGAGGGTGGTGCATGTATGGAATGGGCTGTCAGAGGAAGTGGTGGAGGTTGGCACAATTACAGCATTTAAAAGGCACCTGGATGGGTATATGAATAGGAAGAGTTTAGAGGGATATGGGCCAAGTGCTGGCAAATGGGACTAGATTAGATTAGGATATCTGGTCAGCATGGACGAGTTGGACCGACGGGTCTGTTTCCGTGCTGTACATCTCTTTGACTCTATGACTCCTGCACTCCACAGACGGGACGTCCCAAGGGAAAAAGGTTCCAACATTTTCTTTAAATAAAACTGGACGTGCTGACCTCCTCCCTGGCCGTCACATCCTGAAATGGGACTTAACTCAAACCTACTGAGCCAGAGATATGGACATAACCACAGTGAATTCTGAAAGCTAGTTCTCATCAACCTGTTTGGACATGTTATGGCACAACTCCAGGCAGGTGGAACTTGAACCCATATCTCCTGGGTCAGAGGTAGGGACGCTACCACAGCACCATAAGAACCCTTTGCTAAATTCCATTAATTGTTGAGATAGGATTTAGCTCCTGTGTCTGAAAAATATGAAGCTGGACCACTGCAAGACTAATCACTGATTCCTGAAGAAGGGCTTATGCTCGAAACGTCGATTCTTCTGTTCCCTGGATGCTGCCTGACCTGCTGCGCTTTTCCAGCAACACATTTTCAGCTCTGATCTCCAGCATCTGCAGACCTCACTTTCTCCACTGCAAGACTAGTCCATTGACAAAACCACTACATAATCATCTCCCCTGAAAATTATCTCTAACCAACCTGCTTGGATATGTTATGACATAAAAATCTTTAAGCTGGTTCTTACATACATCGTCAAAATGTGTCGTGCTGGAAAAGCACAGCTGGTCCGAGGAGCAGGAGAGTCAACGTTTCAAGCATAAGCCCTTCATTAGGAATGTCTGGGTCACCACGGTGGCTCAGTGGTTAGCACTGCTGCCTCACAGCGCCAGGGACCTGGGTTCGATTTCAGCCTCGGGTGTGGAGTTTGCACATTCTGCCTGTGTCTGCGTGGGGTCCTCCACAATCCAAAGATGTGCAGAGTAGGTGGATTGGCCATGCTAAATTGCCCATAGTGTTCAGGGATGTGTAGATTAGGTTCATTAGTCAGGAGTAAATATAGGGTGGGGGAATGGGTCTGGTTATGTTACTCTTCGGAGGTTCTGTGTGGACTTGTTGGGCCAAAGGGCTGTTTCCACATTGTAGGGATTCAAGGATTATGCTCGAAACGTCGACTCTCCTGCTGCCTGACTGGCTTTGCTTTTCCAGCAACACACTTTTTGACTCTAATCTCCTGCATCTGTCGTCCTCACTTTCACCTCGTCTTCTCTACATTGACCCAACCTTTCTCCAGTTAGCTCCGACTGCTCTTAATCACATGTGCATGTACACAGTTAGATGATATTTGCAACATTAGCATCGTTTACTAAATGGGAGGAGCTGTTTGAAAATGGACAGAGTTTAGACTGGCCCTTCCCTGTTGCTGGGAGCACATGCACCAACGAGCCATGGGGGAGCCTGAGGAAGCTCTTTCTGCTGAAGCCATTAGACACTAGATTTCCTCTTACCTTCTCTATCCCAAGCTGTGAGCTGGAGCTCCTGCCCTGGAGCAGTTCTGGTGCAGCAAAGGTGTAAATGTCTGCACCTGAGACATTACTTCGAAAAGTTAATCCACCTCTTGCTGACAGGAGCACAGACCATGGAGAGAGAATGGAATGGAAGGGAAAGCCTGTAAAACAGTTCAGAAAAAGGAAATCTCTTTAATGAAGTAACCTAACATAGTACATAGAACAATACAGCGCAGAACACGCCCTTCGGCCCTTGATGTTGCGCCGACCTGTGAACTAATCTAAGCTCATCCCCCTACACGATCCCAAAATCATCCATGTTCTTATCCAAGGATTGTTTAAATCTCCCTAATGTAGCTGAGTTGACTACACTGGCAGGTGGGACATACCACTCTCTGAGGAAAGAACCTGCCTCTGACATCTGTCTTAAATCTATCACCACTCAATTTGCAGCTATGCCCCCTCGTACAAGCTGACATCATCATCCTAGGAAAAAGACTTTCACTGTCTACCCTATCTAATCCTTTGATCATCTTGTATGTCTCTATCGAATACCCTCTTAGCCTTCTTCTTTCCAATGAGAACAGACCTAAGTCTCTCAGCCTTTCCTCATAAGAACTTCCCTCTAGACCAGACACCATCCTGGTAAATCTCCTCTGCACCTTTTCCAATGCTTCCACATCCTTCCTGTAATGGGGGGACCAGAACCGTACATAATATTCCAAGTGCGGCCACACTAGCGTTTTGTATAGTTGCAATAACCTTATCAATCAGTTATTAGGACAGCATCACCAGCAAGATTTGTCTGTATGTACAGGTGCTGAGATTAAATGAGCAAACAGACAGTAATGTTGAAACTAACTACAACATCACAAAGCCAGGGAAGTGAATCTCAGCCCTGATTCAGTGGTAAAACACTCTCACATTACACTACAAATACCACAGGAGACAAGTTAAACTTCAGCTTTTTGATGTTAAGTAGCAGAGCCAAGACTGTTCAGTGAAAAAAGATCTTCAGTAAGAAAGCATTATACACCCTGCCAAGTATTTTTGAAACGTGATTCCTGGTGTCAAGTTGGAAACCCACATGTGCATAGCAAGATCCTATAAACAAGGTGAGTGTGACCAAACGACTAAACATTGGTCTCGACACATGGGATAATAAAACCACTCTTCTTCCAAATCTTTTGTGTCCACCTGATTAAGGCAGGTACGTCCTCAGCTTAACATCTCATCTTGAAGATGGCACGTTTGACAGTGCAGAGAGAGGCTTGGAAGGAGAACAGGGAGAGAACGTAAGTAGGAGCTGCATCAATAGCTCATGTTCATGACTGCAGTCATCTTAGAACACTTTAAAGCCAATCAAGGACTCCTAAAATGCAGCCACTGCTGTGATGTAAGAAACGCATTGGCTTACTTGTGTGCAGCAAGCTCCCACTAATAGCAAAGAGATTGCAGTGATTGGAACAAGGTTGGCTCAGTGGATTTCGTTGACTCAGGTGAACAGCCCCAATCAGGGTGTCCTGGCTAACAGGAGTCTCAGGGATTCTCCTCATTCTAGGGACCGGCTATGAGCTGGCTGGTCACAGCCAATGCATTTTGCATGCGTCAATAAAGGGGATGGGATATCAGCCTCCATAAAGTTATTTCCATGATACTCATCAGAGAATCTGCTTTTGTGAAGTTGGTTGAGGGCTAATGTTATGGACCAGGCCAGATCCCCTCAAAACATTTCAAGCAGGTGGTCCAGGCCCTAACATGGCTAGGTGTTTTAAAGCAGGTGGAGAGTGGATATTCCAGGAGGGATGCAGCAGGCCCAACCACTCAGTTTTAAACAAAACTGAATTTATTTACAGGATTACCAAATGAAACACAAACAAAAGAGAGCAGAATACTTAATAACCTAAACTAACCAAAACCCTGCAGATTATCCCAACTTTATGACGCTGTTCCCAATACTTAAAACAATCCCCATAAAAGGTAAAATCAAACACAGGGTCCTACATGAGAGAAGTCAGAGAAAGATCAGCATGGATCTGCTTCTTTGGGTCCACAACTTTTACAACACTACGGCTAAAAACCAAACCAGAGAAAAGCTGAGTTGGCCACTCCCCTTCTATTTACAAGTGTTTTTTTTTAAACTTGAAAGCCCTCTGACTGAGGCAGTATATGTTAGCTATAATCAAACTGACCCTAAAACTCTTCAACCCCAGACTTTTCAGAGTGTATGTTTTTTATGACCTCCCTGACAAAGAAACCAAGGACAGCATAACCTTGTTAAAGGAGCAGCACCTTTACACCTCACCCCTTAAAAAAAGAATCATCGATGACCAAAGATGGCTTCATTTTAAAACTCATTAATCTTAAATTGTTAGTACTCTACAACACACAGATACATTACGTTGATGATAAACATGCAAACATGCACAGCTACATTCCATTTCAGTCTGTTGTATTCCTGCCACCGAGTGCCTCCATTTCTTATTCAAGTCTCAACAAAGCATCAGCAATCATGTTTTCTCATCATTCCATATGCACAATTTTCAAATTGAATGGCTGTAACAACAAACTCCATCTAAACAGATTGGCATTTTTGTCCTTAAATTTCTCCACAAAATTCAATGGGTTATAAACAGTGTGTATGATTGCTTCAGATATGTTACTGGTAACATAAACCTTGCAATATTGTAACTCCAACACCAACCTCAAATTCTCCTTCTCAACTGTCGAATATTTCGGCTGATGAATGTTCAATTTAACTATGTAAGTTAGCTCGCTGAGCTGGAAGGTTTGTTTTCAAACGTTTCGTCACCATGACTAGGTAACATTATTGGTGAGAGTCTTGTCATGGTGACGAAATGTCTGAAAACAAACCTTCCTCTTCAGTGAGCTAACTTACATACTTATCATCAACCTGAGCTACAAATCTTCTCAAAAATCGCTATTGTTCAATTTCCTGGAGAAATACCCGATAGGTCTTTCTATCTTCTCGTTGTCTTCCTGCAAGAGCACAGCACTGACACCCACATCACTTGCATTGATAGCCACCTTGAATGGCTTTGCGTAATTCGGTGTGGCTAATACCGGGGCAGTGGATAACAGAGCTTTCAGGCTGTCAATTGCCATCTCCAATGAAACTTCTTGCCTTTCTTTAGCAATTCAGTGAGTGGAGTAGCCACACTGCTAACATTTTGTATGAATTTTTGAGAAAATCCACTCAATCCCAGAATCGTAGCACTGCTATTTTTGTCGATAGTATGGGAAACTCCCCAATTACCTTTGTTTTTGCATCCTATGGGGCCATTTGTCCATGTCCAATAACATGGCCCAGAAAGGTGACTTGGGCTTTGGCAAATTCACTTTTAGCTAGGTTCATCACCAAGCCAGCCTTCCAAAGTCGGTCGAACAAGTCCGATAAGTGTTGCAAATGTTCCTTCTATGTGTGACGAAAAATCGCCAGGACATCTTATATATAGGACACACTTGGATAATCCGGCAATTATCTTATTGGTTAGTCTCTGAAATGTGGCTGCCGCATTTTTCACACGAAAGGGCATGACTTTAAATTGATACAGTCCATTTGGTGTTACAAAAGCCAAAATTGCCTTTCGGACAAAGTTACTTGCCAGTTTCCGCTGAGCAAGTCCAAATTCGAAACATAAGTTCTTTGTCCTACAGCAGAGGCTTCCAAACGCAGAATCGGATATGCACCAGTCTTTGTAACCGCATTGACTTTGCGATAGTGTGGGAGAAACATAAAACACTCTGTTTGCCCACTGTTTGGTCACAGAAACCATGTCTGGTCTTAGCCAAACAGAGCATACCCATAATACCTCAACCTGAGCACAACCAGATCAGGAACTAAACAACAAAACAAGACATGACCTAAAAAGCTGTCAGACAGGAGGAATGCACTCTTTAAGGTAATCTGATAACAGACTTCCTATCTCATAATACCTCACAACTGCTCCCATAGCCCCAAGGGCATGCCCAGTCTCCACAGGTACCAAAGCCCCACAAAGATGACTGAGATTGAGGGGCTCCCCTCTCTCAGCAAAGCATGCACATCACTCTGTAAACCCTTTGATACCAGGGCACTGGACATTAACACATACTCTAGCATAGGAACGAATTATTACCTGATTGCTACTAGCGGACCAACCAATTGTTTTCCATGGAGTGCAATTCAATTCATATTACCTTGTAATTCACACAACCGTACTGTAACCATATAAAAAACAGTCTGTACCAGCAGCTCGTGGAAGAGAACTCTTGGCTTCACTGAGCAAAGTCTCCATTCTACATCAATCCTAGTCATTTTCTCTTCCCCACGATATCGTGTGAAATAAACCAGATTCATCCATAAGACTATAAGACATAGGAGTGGAAGTAAGGCCATTCGGCCCAATGAGTCCACTCCACCATTCAATCATGGCTGATGGGCATTTCAACGCCACTTACCCGCACTCTCCCAATAGCCCTTAATTCCTTGTGAGATTAAGAATTTATCAATCTCTGCCTTGAAGACATTTAACGTCCCGGCCTCCACTGTGCTCCGATGTCAATGAATTTCACAGGCCCACCATTCTCTGGTTGAAGAAATGTCTTCTCATTTCCATTCTAAATTGACCCCCTTTAATTCTAAGGGTGTGCCCACAGGTCCTAGTCTCCCCACCTAATGGAAACAAATTCCTTTCTAAGCCATGCATTACCTTGTAAGTTTCTATTAGATCTCCCCTCAACCTTCTAAACTCTAATGATCCCCAGCCGTTCATTGTATGTTAGGCCAACCTTCCAGGGATCATCCGTGTGAATCTCCACTGGACACGCTCTAGTACCAGTATGTCCTTCCTGAGGTGTGGGACCCAAAACTGGACACAGTATTCTAAATGGGGCCGAACTAGAGCTTTGCAAAGTCTCAGAAGCACATCGCTGCTTTTACATTCCAACCCTCTTGAGATAAATGACAACATTACATTTGCTTTCTTAACCATGAACCCAACCTGCAAGTCAACCTTTAGAGAATCCTGGACTAGCACTCCCAGATCCCTTTGTAATTTGGCTTTATGAATTTTCTCACCATTTAGAAAATAGTCCATGCCTGTGTTCTTTTTTCCAAAGTGCAAACCTCACATTTGCTCATATTGAATTTCATCAGCCATTTCCTGGACCACTCTCCTCATCTGTCTAAATCTTTCTGCAGCCTCCCCACCTCCTCAGTACTACCCGCCTGTCCACCAAACTTTGTATCATCGACGAACTTCGCCAGAATTCCCCCAGTCCCCTCATCCAGATCCTTAAAATATGAAGTGCACAGCTGTGGCCCCAACACTGAACCCTGCGGGACACCACTTGTCACTAGCTGCCATTCCGAAAAAGAACCTTTTATCCCAACTCTCTGCCTTCTCTCAGACAGCCAATCCTTAATCCATGCTAGGAGCTCATCTCAAACACCATGGGCCCTCGTCTTACTCAGCAGCCTCCGGTGAGGGACCTTATCAAAGGCCTTTTGGAAATCTAGATAGATAACACTCACTGGGTTTCCCTGATCTAATCTACTTGTTACCTCTTAAAAAAATTCTAATAGGGTTGTCAGGCATGACCACCCCCTAATAAATCCATGTTGACTTGTTCTAATCCGATCCTGCACTTCTTAGAATTTAGAAATCTCATTCTTATCAATAGATTCTAGAAATTTACGTACAACCAAGGCTAGGCTAATCGACTATTTGTCAATTTCACTCAATCCGTGTCTTGCCTCTCTTTATAATTGGACTTTTCTCCGACAGATAGTCTACACATAACTATTGGGTATCATCTGGTTTTGGCACCATTACAACGGGTGAGCTCCAGTCACTCTAACTCACTTCAATTATGTCACCTTGGAGCATATATTCATCCTTGCCTGCAGTGTATGAGATAGACAACATTGGCTGAGTCACATGAGTACCTGCCACATACCCAGTGGGAGGTGTCCCAAGTGTAATGGTGGCATCCGTGTCAACATTCTGACATATCTTGCAGCATCTACAATGACAAGGTTGTCTGATATTTTGCTCAAAAACTGCATAAATCCATTTAAGATTCTGTAAATCCGTTTTTTAGATTAGAATCAGTCTGAACATTGTAGCACAGACAGCCTCACACAAGGCACCTCACACCTTCAATGCATTATCTGGGCCAACATGGCACCAATTATTAAAGTTCACTTGAGAATGTAACTTTAAAAATGTTCTGTGATTTACTTATGAAAGAACTGAAACCAACATGTTCATTCTAAAAAATGAGAGACTTAACAAACAATCCAGATCTTTTTTAAAATATAATTTCAGTTACATCACACTGTAAACTTTGCTATAAATTCTGTGTCTTACAATCTTATTCTCCACAACCACCTGATGAAGGAGCAGCGCTCGAAAGCTAGTGCTTCCAAATAAACCCGCTGACTATAACATGATGCTGTGTGATTTTTAACATTGTACAGGAGAAAGTGAGGACTGCAGATGCTGGAGATCAGAGCTGAAAATGTGTTGCTGGAAAAGCGCAGCAGGTCAGGCAGCGTCCAAGGAGCAGGAGAATCGACGTTTCGGGCATGAGCCCTTCTTCAGGAGCCCTTTCCTCATTCCTGAAGAAGGGCTCATGCCTGAAACGTCGATTCTCCTGCTCCTTGGATGCTGCCTGACCTGCTGCGCTTTTCCAGCGACACATTTTCAGCTTCAACATTGTACACCCCAGACCAACACTAACTTCTCCTTCAAGGGTTTCCTTTTTACCCTCGATCTTCACCAACATCTACCTTTCCCTTTCCACATGAGGATTTCCCATTTCCGCAATTTCTATCCCACACTGATTTAATTTGATTTTGGAAGCCAAACATTGATTTCTGGACAAACTCATAATCATCAGCCATTTCAGCTGCTAATCTTACTATTTTAACTCTCTGCTCTTCCACATGAATTTTCACTACTTCTATTTTTAATGTCCTTATCCACCTATTTTTAATGTCCTTATTACTCTGTTTAATTGTTTCAAACTCAATGTAAGTTTGACAAGAGTCCCTCCTTAGATTCCTGAAACATTGTCTGTAGGCTTCTGGCACAAACTCATATCCACTTAAGATGGCTTTTTTCACCTCCTCATTTGCACCTGATCCCTCCTCTGGTAGTGATGCAACTAGCTCTGCCTACAAGTTTTGTTTGGATCAACGAGACCTGTATGGTCACTGGCCGCTACATTTGTTTAGCCACTTTTCAAATTAGGTGGAAAAGGCTTCCACAGCTTTCTCATCAAATTTAGGCATTGCTTGAATATATTGACGCAGTTTCTCACCAGGCCTTTGGCTACCATGGGTTTGATCATCCTCACTCTCTTCCTCACTAAGCTTACCTTCAGCCTTCATCTCCATCCTTTTAAGCTGACTTTCCTGTCTAAGTGCCAATTCTGAAGTTCAAATTCCCTCCCTTTCTTCCTTTCCTCTCTCCTCTCTCCCCTTCCCTCTCTCTCTTCTGATTTTAATCGTAATTCAAACTGTTTCAGTTCTGTTGCCCTCTCCTTGTCTGTTGCCTATACTGCAAATTGCTTCATTTACAATTGAACTTTAGCCATCTCTAAACATTTTGATGGCCTTTCCAGCAACTGCTGAGCTATTGCTGTAATTATCTTTCCTTACCTCGCAGAAGGAGTCAGCTCCGACCCAGTCTGCCTGCTAATTCCAGCAGCTTGGCCTTAATCACCTTTTGTAAAATCCCCAAGGTCCCTTCTTCCACCCCCACCCCAGAAAGCTCTTGGTGCCAGAAAGAGCCATTGCTATCCCAAGCACCGTAGGGCAGCATTTGGCACAGTGGTGAGCACTGCTGCCTCACAGCGCCAGAGACCCGGGTTCAATAACCACCTCAGGCAACTCTCTGTGTGGAGTTTGCACATTCTCCCCGTGTCTGCGTGGGTTTCCTCCGGGTGCTCCGGTTTCCTCCCACTGTCCAAAGATGTGCAGGTTAGGTGAATTGGCCATGCTAAATTGCCCGTAGTGTTAGGTGAAGGGGAAAAATGTAGGGTAATGGGTCTGGGTGGGTTGCTCTTCGGAGGGTGGGTGTGGATTTGTTGGGCCGAAGGGCCTGTTTCCATACTGTAAGTAATCTAATCTAAACAAACCAAACTCAACGCCCAGAACAAAAGATACTAACACCTATCACTCGCTGCCTTCAAGTCCAACAACTCTAATCCTGATTTGGAACTATAGAACCAATCCCGCAAAAAATTCCCAAGCTGTTATGGACCAGGCCAGACCCTTTCAAAACATTTCAAGCAAGTGTTTCAGACCCTAACCTTGCTGGTTGTTTTAAGCAGGTGTGAAGTGGATATTCCAGGAGAGATGCAGTTGGCCCAACCACTTAGTTTTAAACAAAACAGAATTTGTTTGCAATATTACCAAATGAAACACAAACAGAAGAGAAAAGAATACAGAATAACGTAACCAAAACCCCAACAGATCATCCCACCTTAATGATGCTGTTCCCAATAATCGCAACAATCCCCATAAACACCCCTTGGCACAAAAGGTAAAATCAAACACAGGGTCTTACAGGAGAGATGTCAGAGAGAGAGAGGATCAGCATGGACCTGCTTCTTAGGGTCCATATCTCTCTCAACACGACTGCTAAAAACCAAACCAAACCAAAGAAAACCTGAGCTGGTCACTTTCCTTCCATTGCACACGTGTTTTTTTAAAACTTCACAGCCGTTTCCCCGAGGCAGTATCCGTTAGCTATAATCAAACCAGTCATACAACTCTTCAAGCCCAGATGTTTTGGAGTTTATGTCGTTTACAACCTCGCTGGAAAAGAAACAAGGACAGCATAACCTTTTATTAAAGGAGCAGCGTCGTCACACTAAACACAACTTTGAGACAGGGAAGAACTCCTTTTTTTGCCTTAAAGCGAAGGTGCCAATGTTGGACTGGGCTGGACAAAGTTAAAAGTCACACAACACCAGATTATATTCCAACAGGTTTATTTTGCAGTACTGGCTTTCGGAGTGCTGTTCCTTCATCAAGTAGCTGTGAAGCAGCATCAAAAGACCTTCTGATCCTACTCCACAGATACCTGATTAAGGAGCAGCACTCTGAATGCTTATACTTCCAAATAAACCTGTCGTAATATAACCTGGTGTCGTGTGATTTTTAACTTTGCTTGAAAGCAGAAGCTTGGGAATTTTAAGATCTGAGTAGCTTGGGACTAATGATCCATTAGGATGAGGAAGGGCAAAGGGATGATGGAAGTTCAGAGGGAGTGCAGTTTTCTAAGGCAAGGGATCCAGCAGTGGGTCCACAAACAGCAGCTTCCTGCTCTTGCAACCATGTGACAGTTTCAAGGTGGCAGTGAACTGAAAGAAGTCCTAAATATTCAAAAAAAAAAATATTTCCACTATATTATCCAGACATTTTGGGAGTCTCATCTTTGTGGTTGAAATTATTCCACAGAGGCCGGTATCCCATCACTAAGTCACCCTTTATTTACTTGTACATGGTCACTGGTCCGGCTTCCTTAGAGCTAGCTCTCAGAGCGAACAGAACCTCTAACACTCCTGTTTATTTTATTTTTTTTTTGCACGAATCTGTATTCAAATTCCACCACCAGGAAGATAGGAAAACACCCGGGTGGCCAGTGACAAACACTGCCCTTCACATCAAAGGGCAGTGCTGTGTGTTCAAAACAGTGAAGGGGAGGGTAGGGACTAAATCAAAATAGAGTTGGAGGGAGAAATGATGCACTCCACTCCCTGCGGCGCCCACCTCTCCCTGAACAACACTCCTGTTTATACCAGTCAGCCAGGGCTCTCTGATTGGTCCATGTTAACAGCTCCAATCAGGGAACTCATTTCCTGAGGTCTACGTGGCTGACCTCATTACAATCACTCCAGTGGTGGTGGCTGTATTCATGGGGCAAATAAAATACTGATTTCTACAGTTAACTCACCTACACTTTTCCCAAAATACTTTCATGGTAGAGCTTTAGGTGGACTAAACCATATAGAGTCTAGAGAGAATATTTTCAACCTTTCCTTTTGTAACTTCTGTGGCAAATGGAGTTCCTGGCAAAGTCGGACTGCCATTCTCCAGCTGGGATCTTCTGGGTTGATTATTTTAATTGCTTTTTTTTTGAGAAATTTTCTTTCAGAGGGGTGTATGGCGATCGATAGAGCATAGGTTTAATGAGTCACTCTGTAACTGAGGGGGAGATGGTGAAGAATGGGCTTTCAATTATAGAAGTTCTGAGATTGTTATTAAAAAGCAAATGTACAAGGAGAGGTTCAGAGCTCTTGTGACAAAGTAGTAGTGTCCCTACTTCTGACCTGGTAGGTTCAGGTTCCTTCACTGCCGCTCCCTCACCACCAGACGGCTGGAGGAAGAACGCCTCATCTTCCGCCTCGGAACACTTCAACCCCAGGGCATCAATATGGACTTCAACAGTTTCCTCATTTCCCCTTCCCCCACCTCACCCTCGTTCTAAACTTCCAGCTCAGCACTGTCCGGACCTGTCCTACCTGCCTATCTCCTTTTCCACCTATCCACTCCACCCTCTCCTCCCTGACCTATCACTTTCATCCCCTCCCCCACTCACCCATTGTACTCTATGCTACTTTCTCCCCACCCCCACCCTCCTCTAGCTTATCTCTCCACGCTCCAGGCTCACTGCCTTTATTCCTGATGAAGGGCTTTTGCCCGAAACGTCGATTTCGAAGCTCCTTGGATGCTGCCTGAACTGCTGTGCTCTTCCAGCACAACTAATCCAGAACTTCACAGATCCTGCCTGTCATATTATTTTACCAATTCCAGACCAGCCGTTTTTTTTAAAACATTCATTCATGGGACATAGTCATTGCCGGCGAATCCAGCATTTATTGTCAATCCCTAATTGCCCAGCCAGCTGTTAAGATCCAACTACACTGCTGTTAGTCTGGAGTCACATGTAGTTACAGGGAGAAAATGGAGATCAAAAACCTATCAGAGTCGAAAGTTGTGATGCTGGAAAAGCATAGCCTGTCAGGCAGCATCCGAGGAGCAGGAGAATCAACGTTTCAAATTTATGTTCAAGGGAATGTTGACTCTCCTGCTCCTCAGATGCTGCCTCACCTGATGCACCACACTTTTCTACTCTGATCTCCAGTAACTGCAGTCCTCGCTTTCCCCCAGTTGAAAAACATATCAACCATGATTGAATATTGGAGCAGACTCGATGGGCCAAATGGCCTTATTTTTGCCCCTTTGTCTAATGGTAGTTCAGATCAGGTAAGAATGGCAGCTTTCTTCTCTAAAGGACATTAGTGACCCAGATGGGTTTTCCTAACAATTGATTCATGATCATCCTTAGACTCTTTTATTGAATGCAACTTCCACCATCTGCTATGCTGGGATTTGAACCTAGGCCCTCAGAACATTGCCTTGGTTTCTGGATTAATAGTTCAGCAATAATACCATTATACCATTGTCTCCCCTGTTAACTTCAAAAACATGTGCCTGACATCATCCCTTGAGATGTTCCAATATAAACCTTACCTTCAATCACGCACTCAGTGAAATAGTTACTCAGTTGTGTGACTATAATGTACAGTAATATCAGTAAATGCACTGTACAAGTCTGGGATGTTATAGAAATGTAAATAATTAGTGTTGTTAACAAACGTCAAGATAGCTGTCTCAACAAGTACTCAACATTTGCGCTACATGTTATGTGACGGGACAGCCCTCAAACCACATTATACACAAGAAACCACATCACATCCACACCCACTGGGGGTTTCCAGTATTCATTTATGTCAGACTTCCAATGTCTGCAGCATTTTGCTTTTGCAAAGAAAGGATTGTTCAAGATGGAGCAAACGTAAATGCTGCATCAGACCCTCAGACATCTTTTCATTTTCTTCAAACTGTTATGTTTATTAATGGTAGCCAATGTTGAAAATGACGTGCTTGAACAAGTAACAGAATGAGGCAATCAGCAGTACATCTAGCATCTCTCGCAGGTGTCGAGTCTTCTCCAGTTGAGAGACTTTAGGTGATACATTCTTGGGTTGAGTTACATAACATGGAATCCAGCTCATGTCAATTTGTTAATTGCAGAGATTTCTTGGTGAACAATTTTTTACACGTGCATTAATGACGTGCCGAGGAGCCTGTACAGGGAAAGGGGAAAGAGAAGGCTGTTGGTGCTTATTTCACAACATCCTGCTTATTTTGGGATCAGAACGTTCATTTAAAAGGCTTACTTCACAATGGAGTCAGACAATCCAATAGCTGCATGGAAGCCTGGCAGACCCAGGGGAGAAACAGGAAACCAGGTACCAATTCCCACAATGATGAGGAAAATTCATACAATTGCAAGGAGAGGTGATGGCTTAGTGGTATTATTGCTGGACTGTTAATCCGGAGACCCAGGTGGGGATCTGGGTTCAAATCCTGCTAAGGCAGAGGGTGGAATTTGAATTCAACAAAAAGAAAACCTGGAATTAAGAGTCAGATGTTGACTGTTAATTGATTGTCTGGAACAATCCTACATGTGACTCTAGACCCACAACAACATGGCTGCCTTTTGATGATTAAATGCTAACCTAGCCAGTGAAGCCCACATCCTGTGAATGAATTAATAAAAAGAAATAATTGTTTGCATTTATATACAGTTTTATGCAATCTTAGGAGGTGCTAAAATACCTTATCCTCAGTTAAAGTAAATTTGAAATGTTGTCAATGTTGAATTGACAGCCAGATACAACGTTTGAGGTAAGAGGATAAGGAAATAGGGACAGTTGTAGGCCATTCAGCCCATCAAACCTGCACTGTCTTTCATGGCTGCTCTCCTACCTCAATGGCATCATAGATGCCAACCTTCCATCCATGGACTCCAGTTACATGGCTCGCTGCCGCAGAAAGGTTGCCAACATCAAAGACCCATTGCACCCCCCTAGAAATCTCTTACAACCTCTTCCATTAGAGAGAAGATACAGAAGATTGAACACAGGCACCAGCAGGTTCAGGAACAGCTTCTTCCAGGCCATTATTAGTTTGATGAATGGACTCTCTAGTCTCAAATAAAGCTGACATTGCAAACGTGACGTTGCTTAGCGCCCGTTCTGCACAATGTAACCTGTATGCCTCTGCATCTCTTTGATCTGCACATCCTTGCTTACTATGATCTGCCTGTACTGCTCAAAAACAAATCTTTTCGCTGTACTTCAGTACACGTGACAATAAATAAATAAATCAAATAAATAAAATCAAATGCCATTTTCCCATCGTCCCAGAGGAAGCTACAACCTGTTAAAATAAATGTTTCGGAAACATTTTCTGCTTGAATCGTCTGCAATGAGCAAACTGACTGCAGCAGGACCTGCATACGTTTCACTGGATGTTAAGCATGGTATGTATATGAGGTCCTAAAAGGCACTATGTAAATGCAACTTTTTCCTTTATGTAGGATGACATTGTTAGAAGGGATAAGGTTCTGCCTCCAAGAGGAACTTGCTGGCATTTTGGGATGAAGGCTATCTTTGTTTTGCCTCCATAGGTTCCAGATTGAACTTGATGCTGTGACAATGATCAGAAAATAAATCAGTCTGCTATATTCAGACAGAACATGATGACAGCTCATCAAAGAAGGTTCAGTACAGAGTGAAAAGTGCTCTTCCTAAGGCAATCTATTCATTAGCTGAACAGAGCTTTCTGGTTTCAAGAAATCATTTTTATTTTGGCTTCAGCATCTGTCCAAGCGTGAGAGTTACCTATCCAAATGAAATGCAATAGGCTTTGTAAAGTTAGCAGTTCTGCAGCTGTCTCTCCGAAGAATTTAATGCTGTCACCAAGGTTAAGCAGCTCGACCCAGCTCTCTTGGGGAATGTTTGTTGGTTAATGGGTGACATTTAGTTGCAGAAATCTGTTCAGGCAGTTACATGGGCGACAAAGTCTCTGGGAGGTCACACCCCATATAGGCTTGTCCTCACACATTTCACTTTTGACTTCAGGTCAAAGGCTTTCTAAACCGCTTCCTTCTTCCCTGTTCGATCAGTGTGTAAAGAGGGTATTTTCTCAGCTTTGTGGATGCAGACACTGGGACTGAGATTCCCTTGAGGCAGCGTAATCTCAGAATTGTCCCCCTGGTCATCTCCTACAGGTGGCTGTGGTGCACAGCATTTCTGGGCTCCACACAGAGGTCAAAAGGGAAAGCAGACAAGTCCCTGAAAATGGCAGCAACGGCTGACGCGGCAGGCTCCCAGCAACCTTCCCATCATTGGTCAACGTACAGTTGGTATTTCAAACCCTGTCATGGCTGCCCTGTGCGCCAGAGTCATCTAGATCTTTACGCATTGAAAACACTATGATCTAGTTGATGATAGCTGGTTAGAATTGTGGAAATGACACCCACACCAACCAACCCCACTGCCCTGTGGCCAAACACTTCAACTCCCCCTCCCAGTCCCCCAAGGGCATGCAGGTCCTATGCCTCCTTCACTGCCAAATTCTAGCCACCAACACCTGGAGGAGGGATGCTTCATCTTCCGCCTTGGGACCCTCCAACCACACAGCATCAATGTAAATTTCATTGGTTTCCTCATCTCCCCATCCCCCACCTCATCCCGGGCCCAACCCTCCAACTCGGCACCGCCCTCTTGAATTGTCCTACCTGTCCATCTTCCTTTCCACCTACCCACTTCACCCTCCTCTCCGACCCATCACCATCACCCCCATCTCCATCCACCTATTGCATTCCCAGCTATCTTCCCCACAGCCTCACCACTCCCCCCCTCCCATTTATCTCTCAGCCCCCTTAGGCCACAACCCTTATTCCTGATGAAGGGCTTTTGCTCGAAACATCGACTCTCCTGCTTCTCGGATGCTGCTTGACTTGCTGTGCTTTTCCAGTACCACACCTTTTGATTGTTCTCCAGCATCTGCAGTCCTCACTCTCTCCTCTATGCCAGTTGGAATTAACCAGTTGGCCATTCAGCCTCCCAACGTTAATAGCAACAGGCATTGAGCAACAAGGCCAGCGAGTGATTGACATTCTGGGCAGGATGTCTGTGCCTTACAGGGTTGGGAAGGAAGCTAAAAACCACCTCTTAGAGAAGACTCCAATCCAACCCACCCCTGGCCATTCAGCCCCATCGACACTCCTTTGAAGAATCCATTTATTCAGACTTGCATATACTTTCTCTGTCAGCACCAAAATGGTGGATGTGCAGGAACTGATCCACATGGATGCCAAATCTAACCCAGAACTGTTCAGTTCAGTGTATCCCCATCTCTGCACGCGATTCTCAAACCTCAGACACACATTATACCCAATTGAATACGTCACAGAATTTGAGGAAAGAAAATGTCTTCAATTGTAAAGCTTCATTGGGCAGTTTCCTGGGTGATAGAATGTTTCCCCGTGACCTTGTATTAATTCCAAATCAGTGCTCATTGTCTTCATCACCAGGGGGAGGTGGTGGCATTGTGAGAATGTCTCTGCGCTAGCAATCCAGAATCACAAAGTTCTGACAGCGTGGGTTTGAATCCCAATATGGGGAAACCGGAATTCCATGAGGAAGAGGAAATTAATAGACAAGCAGAATATGGCTGTAAAGGGAACGAGGTTTGTAGCACCTGGAGGAGGCGACAAGATAGTGACATGCAGCTGCAGGAACTTAGATGTTATAAAGATACGGAGGAGGTTATAGAGGTGGGGGGGTTATAGGGTATGGAGAAGGTTATACAGGTAGGGAGGGTTATAGGGTATGAAGGAGGTTATACAGGTAGGGAGGGTTATGGGGTATGGAGGAGGTTATAGAGGTATGGAGGGTTATGACGTATGGAGGGGATTATAGAGTTAGGGAGGGTCATAGGATATGGAGGAGGTTATATAGTTAGGGAGGGTCATAGGGTATGGAGGAGGTTATAGGGGTAGAGAGGGTTATAGGGTATGATGGAGGTTATAAAAGTAGGCAGAATTATAGGGTATAGAGGTGAGGGGGTTAAAGGATATGGAGGAGGTTATAGAGGCAGAGAGGGATATAGGGTATGGAGGAGATTATAGAGGTAGGGTGGGTTATACGGTATGTAGGAGGTTATAGAGGTAGGGAGGTTTATAGGTATGAAGGAGGTTATAGAGGTAGGGAGGGTTATAGGGTATGGAGGAGGTTATAGAGATGGGGGGGTTATAGGATATGGAGGAGTTTATAGAGGTAGGGAAGGTTATAGGGTAAGGAGGAGGTTATAGAGGTAGGGAGGGTTATAGGGTATGAAGGAGGTTATAGAGGTAGGGAGGGTTATATAGAGTATGGAGGAGGTTATAGAGATAGGAAGGGTTATAGAGTATGGAGGAGGTTATAGAGTTAAGGAAGGCTATAGAGTATGGAGGAGGTTATAGAGTTAGGGAGGGTTATAGGGTATGGAGGAGGTTATAGAGATAGGGGGGGTTATAGGATATGGAGGAGTTTATAGAGGTAGGGAAGGTTATAGGGTATGGAGGAGGTTATAGAGGTAGGGAGGGTTATAGGGTATGGAGGAGGTTATAGAGGTAGGGAGGGTTATAGGGTATGGAGGAGGTTATTTAGGTAGGGGGGGTTATAGGGTTTGGAGGAGATTATAGAGGTAGGGAGGGTTATAGCGTATGGAGGAGGTTATAGAGGTAGGGAGGGATATAGGGTAGGGAGGAGGTTATAGGGTATGGAGGAGGTTATAGAGGTAGGGAGGGTTATAGGGTATGGAGGAGGTTATAGAGGTAGGGAGGGTTATATAGGGTATGGAGGAGGTTATGGAGATAGGGAGTGTTGTAGGGTATGGTGGAGGTTATAGAGGTAGGGAGGGTTATAGGGTTTGGAGGAGGTTATAGAGGTAGGGAGGGTCATATGGTATGGAAGAGGTTATAGATGTAGTGAGGGTTATAGGATATGGAGGAGGTTATAGAAGTAGGGAGGGTTATAGGGTATGGAGGAGGTTATAGAGTTAGGGAGGGTTATAGTGTATGGAGTAGGTTATAGAGGTAGGGCGGGTTATAGGGTATGGAGGAGGTTATAAAAGTAGGGAGAATTATAGGGTATGGAGGAGGTTACAGAGTTAGGGAGGGTTATAGGGTATGGAGGAGGTTATAGAGGTTGGGAGGGTTATAGGGTATGGAGGAGGTTATCGAGGTAGGGCGGGTTATAGGGTATGGAGGAGATTATAGAGTTAGGGAGGATTATAGGGTATGGAGGAGGTTATCGTGTTAGGGAGGGTTATATGTATGGAGGAGGTTATCGTGTTAGGGAGGGTTATAGGGTATGGAGGAGGTTATCGTGTTAGGGAGGGTTATAGGGTGTGGAGGAGGTTATCGTGTTAGGGAGAGTTATAGGGTATGGAGGAGGTTATCGTGTTAGGGAGGGTTATAGGGTGTGGAGGAGGTTATCGTGTTAGGGAGAGTTATAGGGTATGGAGGAGGTTATCGAGGTAGGGCAGGTTATAGGGTATGGAGGAGATTATAGAGTTAGGGAGGATTATAGGGTATGGAGGAGGTTATCGTGTTAGGGAGGGTTATAGGGTATGGAGGAGGTTATCGTGTTAGGGAGGGTTATAGGGTAGGAGGAGGTTATCGTGTTAGGGAGGGTTATAGGGTGTGGAGGAGGTTATCGTGTTAGGGAGAGTTATAGGGTATGGAGGAGGTTATCGAGGTAGGGCGGGTTATAGGGTATGGAGGAGATTATAGAGGTAGGGAGGGTTATAGCGTATGGAGGAGGTTATAGAGGTAGGGAGGGATATAGGGTAGGGAGGAGGTTATAGGGTATGGAGGAGGTTATAGAGGTAGGGAGGGTTATAGGGTATGGAGGAGGTTATAGAGGTAGGGAGGGTTATATAGGGTATGGAGGAGGTTATGGAGATAGGGAGTGTTGTAGGGTATGGTGGAGGTTATAGGGTTTGGAGGAGGTTATAGAGGTAGGGAGGGTCATATGGTATGGAAGAGGTTATAGATGTAGTGAGGGTTATAGGATATGGAGGAGGTTATAGAAGTAGGGAGGGTTATAGGGTATGGAGGAGGTTATAGAGTTAGGGAGGGTTATAGTGTATGGAGTAGGTTATAGAGGTAGGGCGGGTTATAGGGTATGGAGGAGGTTATAAAAGTAGGGAGAATTATAGGGTATGGAGGAGGTTACAGAGTTAGGGAGGGTTATAGGGTATGGAGGAGGTTATAGAGGTAGGGAGGGTTATAGGGTATGGAAGGAGGTTATAAAAGTAGGGAGAATTATAGGGTATGGAGGAGGTTACAGAGTTAGGGAGGGTTATAGGGTATGGAGGAGGTTATAGAGGTAGGGAGGGTTATATAGGGTATGGAGGAGGTTATGGAGATAGGGAGTGTTGTAGGGTATGGTGGAGGTTATAGAGGTAGGGAGGGTTATAGGGTTTGGAGGAGGTTATAGAGGTAGGGAGGGTCATATGGTATGGAAGAGGTTATAGATGTAGTGAGGGTTATAGGGTATGGAAGGAGGTTATAGAGGTAGGGAGGGTTATTGGGTATGTAGGAGATTATAGAGTTAGGGAGGATTATAGGGTATGGAGGAGGTTATCGAGTTAGGGAGAGTTATAGGGTATGGAGGAGGTTATCGAGGTAGGGCGGGTTATAGGGTATGGAGGAGATTATAGAGTTAGGGAGGATTATAGGGTATGGAGGAGGTTATCGTGTTAGGGAGGGTTATAGGGTATGGAGGAGGTTATCGTGTTAGGGAGGGTTATAGGGTATGGAGGAGGTTATCGTGTTAGGGAGGGTTATAGGGTGTGGAGGAGGTTATCGTGTTAGGGAGGGTTATAGGGTATGGAGGAGGTTATCGTGTTAGGGAGGATTATAGGGTATGGAGGAGGTTATCGTGTTAGGGGGGGTTATAGGGTATGGAGGAGCTTTGTGATGTAGGCAGAATTGCAATTGCAATTGCACATTTAAATACTTCTTCAATGTGATGAGGGTTTCTGCCTCTCCCACCCTTATAGGAGGTGATTCCAGATTCCCACACCCACTCCCCCCACATTCTCACCCTCTGGGTTAAAATGGTTTTCCTCACATCCCCTCTAAACCCTCTGCCCCTTTCCCATAAATCCATGTTCCCTGCTCATTGATTCTCTTCATCAAAGGAAAATGTTTCTTCCTGTCGACCTCAACCAGGTTCCTCATAATTTTTTTACATCTCAATCATATCACCCCTCTCGATATCCTCTGCTCGAAGGACAGTCTATCCACTCTCTCTTCACAACTGAAGCGTTCCAGCCCAGACACCATCCTGGGAAAGCTTCTCTGTACTCTATCCAGTTTATCACATTCCTCCTATAATGTGGATCCAGAACCGCATAAAATACTCAAGCTGTGGCCTAGCCAAATTTTTAAAGAGTTCCAGCATAACCTTCCTGCTCTTAACCTTCATGCCCCAACTGAAGGCAAATCTCCACATCTTCTGTGCCATTTTATCTACCCATCCAGCTACCAGAAGGGCAGTTGTGTGGTACACCGAGGTCCCATTGATCCTCAATACTTCTCGGGGTCCTCCTGTCCATTATGGATTCCCTTGCCTTGTTTGCCCTACTCAAGTACATCTCCTCTCACTTTTTCAAATTGAATTACATTTGCCACAGATCAGCCCATCTACATTCTCCTGTATTATAAATGCGAATCTAAATCTAATCTGTATAACCTCTATAATCCTCCACACTGTTTACCACTCTGCCAATGTTCATGTCATCCACAGAAATTACTGTTGGATCCTGTTACCTCTTTTGAAAAAATTTAGTCAAGTTGGTCAGACATGACCTCCTCTTAGCAAAACCCCACAGACTACGCTTGATTAATCCCTGCCTTACCAAGTGCAAATTAATTCTGTCCCTCAGAATTGCTTCCAATAGTTTCCCCAGCCTGGAGTTTCCTGGTTTATCCATTGTTCCGTACTTGAATAATGGTACCATTGGCTGTCTTCCAGTTTTCCAGCAACTCTCGATGGCCAGAGGGGTTTGAACATTTTCTCAAATACCCCTTTTACTGAGCTGTACTCAGCAACCTGGGATACATTTCATCCAGCCCTGGAGATTTATCTACTGTCACTTCACAGTCTATGCTGATTTATTTAATTGTATCACAGATATTCTACCTGATTTCTGTACCTATATCATCCCTCTCATGAGTGAACACTAACACAAATTCATGCAGAACTCTTCCTCAATCTTCTAAATCCACTCTCAAAGGACCACTGCGATCCTTAAAGGGACCTTCTCTTGCCCTCATTACCTTTTTCTCTCCAATGTACCTGTCAAAGAACATGGGAATTCCCTTTCTCCTCGTAGCCATATTCTCTCTTAGGAAATTAGTCGGTGATCACACCCCACCAGTGCAGTACTCAAGCAGTTTATACCCTCCGACAGTGCAGCACTCCCTCAGCACTGTCCCTCCAACAATATGGTACTCTCTCAGCGCTGACCCTCCGACAGTGCGGCATTCCCTCAGCGCTGACCCTCCGACAATGCGGCGCTCTCTCAGTGCTCACCCTCCAACAGTGCAGCTCACCTTCATCACTGACCCTCCAACAGTGCCACACTCCATCACTGACCCTCCGACAGTGACTTGCTCCCTCAATGCTGACCCTCCAACAGTGCCACACCCCCTTAGCACTGACCCTCTGACAGTGCCGCAACCCTCAGCACTGACCCTCCGACAGTGCGGCACCTCTTGGCACTGACCCTCCGACAGTGCAGCACTCCCTCAGCACTGACCCTCCGACAGTGCAGCGTACCTTCGGCACTGACCCTCTAGCAGTGCAGCGCCAACCCTCCGACAGTGCAGCATTCCCTCAGCGCTGACCCTCCAACAATGTGGCGCTCCCTCAGTGCTGACCCTCCGACAGTGCGGTGCCCCTTGGCACTGACCTTCCGATAGTGCGGCGCTCCCTCAGCACTGACCCTCTGACAGTGCAGCGCACCCTCGGCACTGACCTTCCAACAGTGCAGCGCCCCCTCAGCGATGACCCTCCAACAGTGCGGCATTCCCTCAGCACTGACCCTCCGATAGTGCTGCATTCCCTCAGCACTGACCCTCCGACAGAACGGCGCACCCTGAGCACTAACCCTTCAACAGTACTGCACCCCCTCAGCATTGACCCTCCAACAGTGTGGCACCCCCTTGGCACTGATCCTCCAACAGTGCAACGCCCCCTTGGTGCTGACCCTCCGACAGTGCGGCATTCCCTCAGCGCTGACCCTCTGACAGTGCGGCGCTCCCTCAGCGCTGACCCTCTGACAGTGCGGTGCTCCCTCAGCGCTGACCCTCTGACAGTGCGGCACGCCCTCAGTATGGACCCTCTGATAGCCCAGCATTCCCTCAGGAATGAAAAAAAATTGGATTCATCTGGGAGAAATCAGAACTGTGGAGAGCTGACACAATGCAGAAACTGTCAACAACAACAAAAATGCTTTTATCGCTCGATGGCTTTTGAGCACCTTATGCAAATTTTCAATGAAGCCTTGCAAATTCAAATAAACGCTTGACGTTTTTACAATAAAGGGAGCAAGATGCGTTTCAGTGCAGCCAAATGACCTTCTTTACACTCTGCTAGCTTGTACTTGAACTTAATGGATGGTAATTTCATGAATCATCCTGTATTGGCTACAGTTGCAGAGTTGTCATTTTCATGCATCACAACGTTTTGTCTTGTGACAGCAATATTTCCAATAGGATGCGATTCTATGTTGCTAAGCTTTCACAGTTATAAAACGTCTCGTAAATTTTTGACCCTGATTACTGGAGTGTGATTAAATGCACAAAGCTAAGTAGGTGCTTGAATTACTTACCTTCCATTTAATGGGTGAGTACTCCTTTGTGAAATATTTGTAAGATTTAACTTCAAGTGTTATACCACCAAAACAATATAGCAATTCATCAGAGCATGAGATAAAGCTACTTGGACACACTAATCTTATGGAGTTGGCAGGTAGATCAGTTTGGTACATATCAAGCTCCCAACTGGGCAACTTCCCATCCAGTGGTGTATTAATTCAGACAAACCTCGAGGATTTTATCGTTCAATTGATGACCAATGGACCGTTAACCATTCTCGGTCAGATGTGTTTGAATTGACCCCATTGCTTTAGGGGCGAGGGAGTAAACATGAGCTGGGTTCCCATCTCTAGTCTTGTCCAATGAACGCTGTTGCAAATATGTTGTGTGCAGAAAGTGAAGAGAGAAAGCCAGACTTCCCCCAATGCAGTGCAGGCGTTGATGGATGCATGTGTGTCTGTGTGTGTGAGAGAGACAGAAAGTGGGAAAGCGAGTGGGGGGAGAGAGAGTGGGCAGGGAGAGAGAGAGGAAGAGAGAGAGAGTTGGAGAGAGAGAGTGGGAGACAAAGTGGGAGAGAGAGACAGTGTGGGGGAGAGAGAGTGTGGGGGAAAGAGAGAGAGTGGGAGACAGAGAGAGTGGGAGAGAGGGAGAGTGGGAGAAAGAGAATTCTGTTACAATCCTCTAAATTTCCATTAACCATCTTTAGTTTCGCTGTAGAGCTCCACCAGGGACTCAGTCATACAGCACGGAAACAGACCCTACAGTCCTACTCATTCAAGCCAAGCAGGTATCCCAAACAAACTAGTCCCACTTGCCTGTACCTTAATCCAGGGAACAAAACAGCAAAACTCAGCAGGTCTAGCAGCATCTTTTTTTTTGGGCGGCATGGTGGCACAGTGGTTAGCACTGTTGCCTCACAGCGCCAGAGACCCAGGTTCAATTCCCACCTCAGGCGACTGACTGTGTGGAGTTTGCACATTCTCCCCGTGTCTGCGTGGGTTTCCTCCCACAATCCAAAAATGTGCAGGTTAGGCGAATTGGCCATGCTAAGTTGCCCGTAGTGTTAGGTGAAGGGATAAATGTAGGGGAATGGGTCTGGGAGGGTTACGCTTCGGTGGGTCGGTGTGGACTTGTTGGGCCGAAGGGCCTGTTTCCACACTGTAAGTAATCTAATCTAATCTAATCTAAAAAAGCAAAGCTAATGTTTTAAGCCCCGGTGACTTTTCATCTTCTGACACCAATCCCGAAGATACAGATTTGTCGCACTCCCTCTACAGCAGTAATATTCTTCCTGATACAGAATCCTGCCCAGTGTGCAGAAAGAGGCTATTCAGCCAAGAAAGTCTATACTGACCCTCTGAAGAGCATCCCACCCCGTCCCTGTAACCCTGCATGGAGATTTTACCATGGCTAGTCCACCTAACCCGCACACCTTTGGACTGTGGGAGGAAACCAACACAGATACAGGGAAAATGTGCAAACTCCACACAGACAGTCCCCTGAAGCTGGAATCGAACCCAGGTCCCTGGTTTCCCTTCACAGCAGTGCTAAACACTGAGCCACCATGCTGCCACATTTGTACATGCTGCCCCGTATACACTTTCAAATGTTTTGAAGTTTTTTTAAATAAGATCACTTCTCTTCTTCAATCTCGAAGTCCTGTTTGCTTTTCGTAGGTCAGTCCCACCATTCCAAAGGCAAAAGTTTATTGCACTTCCTCAACAACAAAACTATCTTTCCTGATATAAGGGGACCACACCTTCTCACAGTACTGCAGGGATGTTCTAACCAAGCTCCTGTATAACTAAAGCAAGACTTCACTACTCCAGTACTCAATTCCTCTTGATACAGGCTAACAATCCATTAACCTTCCCATTAGCTTGCTGAACTTGTATGTTGGCCTTCAGTGACTTGCTGACAAAGATGCCCAGATCCCTTTGCACATTTTCTAACCTTTCACCATTTAGCAAATATACTGCATGTCTGTTTCCCTTCCAAAGTGAACAACCTTACACCTTCCCACGTTGGTGATGGAATACAATCCTGCCCTGCTTCACCTGAAAATGTTTTTCATTTTCCTCACCACACACATTCCTGCTGAGCTTGGCATCATCTGCAAATATTACAGTATATAATCTTGGTGATTAAATAGGAGACTGATACATTTGGCATGGCTTGTAGAGCAATGGGACTTGATTCCTTCATAAAAATCTCCTTATAAGATGTCCAAAATCTCACCTCTCAATCTTTGCTGTTTTAATTTGGGTTCTTCATTCAAGCACAGGCCAGACCTCCAGGTTTCTATTCATATTTAATAATGAATTGCTGCACACTTGCTGCAGCATCAGAGCTGCCTGATCTGATCTGCACTAGTTCCAACCTTCCAGCAGAATCTCTACAAATGGCAATTTAGGCCACATCACAGCATACCTCAGAGGCTCATTTTTATTCAATCCCATCTCTACTTTCACCTTTCTCAAGATAAAGAATACACACTGTTCACTCATTCCTTCCAACATTTCCTCAAAGAGACGCAAATACTGAATCGGCAGGCCAGCGCTGTTCCCAGCATTGACTTCTGGTTTCAGAAGTTGATGCTACGCAGAGACCTCGGACATCCATCTTTGGTGGCACCAGCACGGTATGTACTGTTCAGGCTCATCACAGCTTGTCCACGGTGGCATTGTTTTTTCTGAGTGCTTTTCATCTTTTTTCACTTCTTCCTTTCTCATTTATCTTTGAGGCTGGAGCACTGTTGGCCAGGCAATGGCTACAGCATCCGTGGCATGGACTCCTGGTGGCAGTGGCAGTGCCCAGAGATGAACTCCCGGCAACAGTAGGCCCAGAGCCTGGGATCCCAGCAGCAGTAGCCCAAGTGCCTGAACTCCCAGCAGTGGTGGTGCTTGCAGTGGGGACTCCCAGCAGCAGCAGGCCCAAAGCCTGGACTGCCGGCAGTGGTGGTGCTTGCACTGGGGACTCAAAGCAGTTGTAGGCCCAAAGCCTGGGCTCCCTGCAGCAGTAAGCCCAGAGCCTGGGCTCCCACCAGTGGTGGTGCTTGCAGTCAGGACTCCCAGCTGTGGTAGGCCCAGAGCCTGGACTCTTGGCAGTGTGAACAAGACAGCAGCATGGCAGCAGAGCCAGGATCTGTTGGGCCACTGGTATCATCACTGCTGTTGCCTGAGCAAGACACCTTGAGAACCAGAACACCTTGCAGAAACCCTGAACTCTGGGCTTGAGGACCCAATTTGAACAGAAGATGAACTCTTATTTAAGTAATTCCTTTTGATCTTTATTGTATCTCAAAATGCCACAGGACTGTATCTTCAAGATATATGCGACCATAAATAAATTAATCATTCAAAAGGAAAGCAAAATTAGAGGAATGAAAGGTACCCTTTCTAATCTAATTTCATACAAACAGATCTTTTCTGTACTTTTCTTCTGTGATATCTGTACAGGTTCTTGTAACATGGCACTAAATTCCTCCTCTTGTTAGAACACCTGATTTGTTATCAATTCCCTTGGGTCAACTGTGTTCAAAGATGTATTGTTTTGAATTAGTGCCATAGTACATTTCATTCTGATATATACAACACGCCCAGAGCCAATATGGGATGCATTAGTCATTACAGAATGCACAGTTCCTAAGATTGTTGGAGAACTGTCACATTTGGCTGGCCTTTGGTTTTACCAATAGTATTTCTCGCCAGAGTAACTATGAGAAGTGCTAAGGATTCACTACAAAATGTCAGGTTGCTAGGGCCAGGGTTTCCTATTTCCCCTTTTCAATGATCAATTTTTCTTTTTACCTCCTCACTGCACTCAACAGAAAGCCTTCCAACAAGCTGTTCCTTTGATTTCCTTCTTCCTACTAATCCTGGTAATAACACACAGGCTGTGTTGACAGCTGGATGCAAGTGGAATCCAAGAGTGCAAATGAGCTTCAGTCTGTGGAGGAGAATGCTTGAGAAGTTTTACTGAATCCTTAGTGACCCACTTTACATCCATGGAATCCTAGCCCTTTTTATTTGACACAGATTAGTTTGGGATCCCTAGGAAGAACAAAGAATTAATGATTTACATGCACAATTGTTTGTCTTTAGCTCTGCTGATGAGAACAATATACACTTTATTCCAAGGACGTGTACTTTGAACTTTGGAAATTAGAGCCTTGAGTTTCCAAATGTTATTGTTAGCCAACAGAACCTCCAGAAATACATTGGTGATCTTGTTCAATTGCATTAAGGTATTATATTGTACTTTCAACAGAGAAACAGGCCATTCTGTCCAATAGATCCATACTGGTGTTCATACACCACATATCTTCCTTTATCAAACCCATCTGCATTTCACTTGGGTCTGTCACTGTTGTGTGGACAACTGCATACAACAGTTGCACTGTTGCAAAGACAAGGGTGAGTGCTGTGGAACCTTTAAGACTGGATTCTGAGTCTTACTGAGGCCCTATGTTGTAGTAATGACTGATGCAATGAGAGAGTGAATGTCATACCTAACTTCCCAAGGCTTTATAAGACCATAAGACATAGGGGCAGAAATTAGGTCATTCAGCCCATTGAGTCTGCTCCGCTATTCAATCATGGCTGATAAGTTTCACAACTGCATTCTCCCGCTTTCTCCCTGTAACCTTTGATTCCTTTGATACTCAAGAACCTATCGATCCCAGTCTTAAATAAACTCAATGACCTGGCCTCCACAGCCTTCTGTGGCAGTGAATTCCAGAGATTCACCGCTCTCTGGCTGAAGAAGTTTCTCCTTATCTCCGTTCTAAAAGGTCTTCCCTTTACTCTAAGGCTGTGCCCTTGGGTCCTAGCCTCTCCTATCAATGGAAACATCTTCCCAACATCTACTTGTCCAGGTCATTCAGTATTCTGTACATTTCAATTAGATCTCCCTTCATCCTTCTAAACTCCATTGAGTATAGACCCAGCATTCTCAAATGTTCCTCATACATTCAGCTTTTCATTCCTGGCACCATTCTAGAGAATCTCCTCTGAATATATTCCAGGGCCAGTACATCCTTCCTGAGATATGGGGTTCAAACCTGCACACAATACTCCAAATGTGGTCTGACCAGAGCCTCGTAGAGCCTCAAAAGTACATCCCTGCTTTTACATTCAAGTCCTCTCAAAATAAATTTCATCATTGCATTTGCCTTTCTAACTACTGACTCAACCTGTAAGTTTACCCTGAGAGAATCCTGGGCTAGAATTCTCAAGTCTCTTTGCACTTCAGACTTCTGAATTTTCTCCCCATTTAGAAAATAGTCCATGCCTCTATTCTTCCGACCAAAGTCCATGACCTCACATTTTCCCACGTTGTACTCCATCTGTCACTTCTTTGCCCAATCTCCTAACCTGCCCAAATCCTTCTACAGCCTCCCCGCTTCCTCAATGCTACCTGTTCCTCTACCTATCTTTGTATCATCTGCAAAGTTAGCCAGAACGCCCTCAGTTCCTTCATCTAGATTGTAAATGTATAAAGTAAAAGGTTGTTATCTCAACACTGACCCTTGCGGAACACCACCTGTCACCGGCTGCCATCCTGAGAAAGACCCTTTTATCCCCACTCTCTGCTTTCTGCCAGACAGCCCAGCTTCTATCCATGCTAAAAAAATGCCTCTGAGACCATGGGCCATTATCTTACTCAGCAGCCTTTTGTGCGGCACCTTGTCAAAGGGCTACTTGAAGTCCAGGTAGATAACATCCATCGGCTCTCCTTGGTCTAACCTGCTCATTACTTCTCAAAGAATTCTAGCAGACTTGTCAGGCACGACCTCCCCTTGATGAAACCATGCTGTCTTTACCCTATTTTACCATACACTTCTGAGAATTCAGAAATCTCATTCTTCACAATGGACTCCAAAATCTTACATTTGACCAAGGTTAGGCTAATCAGTCTGCAATTTCCCATCTTTTGCCTTACTCCCTTTTTAAATAGGGGTGTCACATTATCAATTTTCCAGTCCTCTTGGACCCTCTCTGATTCTAGAGATTCCTAAATGATCACCACAAACACCTCCACTACCTCTTCAGTTATCTCCTTTTGAACTCTGGTGTATAGTCCATCTGTTCTGTGTTATTTATCCACCTTCAGGCCATTCAGTTTTTCTATCATCATCTTCTTGGTGATGGCCACCGTACTTAGCTCTGTTCCCTCATTCTCTTGAATTTTTGGGATATTACTCCTGTCTTCCACCATGCAGACTGACAAGATATAATTATTCAGTTCCTCAGCCATTTCCTTGTTCCCCACTACTATCTCTCCTGCGTCATTTTCCAGCAGTCCAATGTCCACTTTTGCCCTCTATATATCTAAAGAAACTCTTACAGTCTTCCTTTATATTAGTGGCTAGCTTATCCTCATACTTAATCTAATCCCTTCCCTTATTTCTTTTTTGTTGTCCTCTGTTGGTCTTTGTAAGCTTCCCAATCCTCTGGTTTCTCAATGCCTTTTGCTACATTATATGTTTTCTCTTTTGCTTTTATGCTATCCCTTACTTCCCTCGTCAGCCATGGTTTCCTCATCCTCCCTGTACCATGCTTCATTTTCCTCAGGATGAATCTCTGCTGTGTCTCCTGAATTACTCCCAGAAACCCCTGCCTTTGCTGTTCCACAGTCTTTCCTGCTAGGGTCCTCTCCCAGTCAATTCTACCCAGCTCCACCCTCATGCCTCTGCAGTTGCCTTTATTCAGCTGTACTACTGTTACCTCTGATTCTATCTTCTCCCTCTCCAATTGCAGAGTAAATTCAATCATATTATGATCACTGCCTCCTAAGGGTTCCTTCGCCTTAAGCTCCCTTATCATATCTGCCTCACTGCACAACATTAAACCCAGTATTGCCTGTTCCCTAGTGAGCTCCACCACAAGCTGCTCCAAAAAGTCATTAGATTAGATTAGATTAGATATTAGATTAGATTACTTACAGTGTGGAAACAGGCCCTTCGGCCCAACAAGTCCACACCGACCCGCCAAAGCGCACCCACCCAGACCCATTCCCCTACATTTACCCCTGCACCTAACACTACGGGCAATTTAGCATGGCCAATTCACCTAACCTGCACATTTTTGGACTGTGGGAGGAAACCGGAGCACCCGGAGGAAACCCACGCAGACACGGAGAGAATGTGCAAACTCCACACAGTCAGTCGCCTGAGGCGGGAATTGAACCCGGGTCTCTGGCACTGTGAGGCAACAGTGCTAACCACTGTGCCACCAAATTCCTTTTCTTGCAATCCATTAGCAATGTGATTTTCCCAGTCCACCTGTACATTGAAATTCCCCATGATCACTGAATTTTTGCCTTTCTTACACACCTTTTCTATCTCCTGGTGTATCTTGCGCCCCAGCTCCTGCCTACTGTTTGGAGGCCTATACACGACTCCAACTATTAATGGTGTATAATCCAAGGAAGCCAGTCTGACCTCTTGCTGAGGGAGCAAAAGGTGAATGCAGCCCAGGATGGGAGAAGGCCTAGTCATCTCCCACTTTCACCTCCCACAATCCTGAGTCAGCAGGAAAACAGACCCTTCGGTCCAACCAGTCCATGCCAACCATGTTCCCAAAATAAACTAGTTCCACCTTGCTGCACTTGGCCCACGTACCTCCAAACATTTCTTATTCATGACTTATAAAAGACTTATCCAAACGTCTTTTAAATGTTGTAACTGTGCTACATCTACCACTTCCTCTGGAGGTTCATTCCACACAAGAACCCAATGTGTAAAAAACACCCCATATATCTCTTTTAAAATCTTTCCCCTCTGTCCTTAAAAATATGCACCCTAGTCTTGAAACTCCCCACCCGAGGGAAAAGGCACCTGTCATTAACTTTATCCATACTCCTCATGACTTTATAAACTTCTATAAAAGTCACCCCTCAACCTCTTACGCTCCAGTGAAAAAAGTCTCAGCCCATCCCGCCTCTCCTGATAACTCAAGCTCTTCATTCTGAGGGCAGAATTCAGTGGGCTTGCTGCGGGCAGAGGGGGCTTCAAAAGGGATAGTTTGCTTTAACACTAGACGTGCGATTGAGGTGCTGGCCATTGACATTGCAGGGTCATCCACCTTCAGAGGTGAGTCCAACATGGCTGCTAGGCCTGTGCTCCAAGTGGCTGTGGGGTCAAGGTAAACATCTTGCGAGTCTGAAGGGAACATTAGGCCCCAGCTACCATTTCCAATTTAATACCATGATCCAAAAAGGAAAGCACTACCAAATCAGGCATCAGAAAGGCTTCAGGTGCTGTGTTAGTGTTGCCCTACTGAGTCAGCTGAGAAGCATTCTTGCCCCTTAACCTCCTGAGTTCAAGACTGACTCCAGGACTTGACAGAAAAAACAAAGCAGGCACTCATTGCCTGGAGTGCTGAGGGAGTGTCAGACACACCCGTCTGCTGCATAAGACCTCAACTGAGGCCCTGTACATTAAAAATGAAACTTATATTTGTCTCCTATTTGGAAGTGGACCAGTAGCATTACTCTTGGTGCTTTCGCTAATGTTTATCCTGCAAGCCAACCATCACAAAAAATCTGATTATCTAGACACCATCACATTGTATGGGAGTTTGCTTTTTCTTGAGGCTACGTTTTAAGAAAGTACTTCACCAACTGCAAAGTGTACTGAGATAGCCGATAGTTGTAAAAATATGCTGCCAATAGAGGCCCATCTTTACTCCAGCACAGCGCTACTCTATGAATTATAGGTTCCAATTCCATTCCACAGCGGACATCCTCACCTCAGTTAAAACATCTTTCTAATACAAGTCAGAAAACACGTGATTTGGGAACAGAACTCTGAATCTAAGTGAGTTCACGTCCCTCTCATGTAACATGCAGCTGTATGGATGTGCATGAGAGGTTGAGGAACAAGCAGCATGCCTACTAAAACAGTCAAACAAAAGCATTGTAAACACACTGGGGCTGTTTATTCTTAAGTGGGATATTGTTGAAGTTGTTTTGTTTTTTTAGATAATCTTCAAACATGGTTTCGCTTGGGCCTTGTGGAGTTTTGAGACATTTTTTGAAGAGTGTAATGACGTAACCGATCGAGAAAATTGTACAGGAGATGAAGTGAGCAATCTATTTGTTAAGTAAACATTTTCTTCATTTGGTAGATGATGTCCTCGAACCAATTAAATAGAAAAGGACAATGTAGCTAAGTATATTCATGGAAAGTATCCGTTTTGTGAGGTAAAGTTGAATCAATGTTGATCTAATTGAAGCAAATTCAACATCAGTTGCTTTTCCTTCAAATTCCTTCATGGCAATGATGTTGAATTTGCTTCAATTAGATCAACATGTGACCATGTCGATCTTCTATTATCTGCAATTCAATTATATGATTATAGAAACATAGAATCCCTCGAGTGTAGAAGCAGGCCATTTGGCCCATCGAGTCCACACTGACTCTTCAAAGAGCACCCAGATCCATCTCCCTACCTATCCCTGTAACCCTGCATTTCCCACGGCCAACCCACCCTGCCTGTACATCCCTGGACACTATGAGCAATTTAGTATAGTCAATCCACCCAACCTGCACACCTTCCCATTAAAATAAATTTCCAGAAAGAATGTTGAGAGTGGAGATCGAGTGGATTTATTTCCCAATCCATTGTTGCTAAATCCCAATTTGATTTTGCTAATGAAAAGATGCCCTCTGGTATTAAATGCCAGTTTGTTTACATCAGTGCCACTTTAACTAAATGTGGATGGCCTCCTGGCTTTCCACTGTTTATACCTACTCTCAGAATGATGCCCGTAAGATGGGTTAAAGCTAGTTTCTTTACAGAAGATGGCATCCTGGCTATGCCAACACTCATACCGCATCACAGTATGGCAAAAGCCTGAGCCTTGGAATTCAGAATCATTTGGGTGTGTCGACGAATGATAGTGGAACCAGTTCCCAGGGTCAAAGTGTTTGCTGCTTTTATGTAACGTTGCTAAGAAAGCAGAAAACTTTTATGACAGAGAGGGAGCTGCCCTGACATTTGAGCAGCTTGAGTATTGTAATAAACAGGTAGCATTTTCAGTGGAACATTTTCAGTGAGAACAAACAAAACCAGCAATCAGCTCAGACTGGCAATAGCTTCCAAGAGCCATTCGATATTCTGAGGAATAAGCTGCAAAGTTATTCTGGACACAGTCCCAGTTCAGGCCATTTTACAGTTCAGCCCTGAACAATGCAGGTGTAAATATTTTACTAAGATATTATATCTCATTTGGAGTTTCTATTTGTGACAAATCATTTGTAACATTTGGACCTGTATATTTTTAATCATCAATGCTGTAGTGGGATCTAACAGCAAGCTCTATATTATTAGATGAGATCCAATCAGATGGCACAGAATGACAGAAGGCATAAGGATATTCAGGGTGGTGAGCTGTCAATATTGTGCTGGCTTTGGGAAACAACGTGGGTCATAGTTCTAACACATTTAACTGCGACACAATGACTTTTGTCCTAATTGGTTCAACCTTTCTAATCAAAAAGCACCAAAATCTTGGGCTATACATTTTAGCACAATCAAATGGCTAGCCATACCATTCACTTCCTGTCTCCACAGCTCTTCTTGCTGACTTGCTAAGTATCATCATCTGCCCTTGTCCTGCAACATTAAGTCCCACCTTCTAATCATCCTGTAATTGTGGACCATCAGGAGCTCTCGTTCCACCAACACATTCATTGCAAAATTCTTGTTTTTATCTGCAAGTTTCTCTGAAACAGTGTTCCAATCTGCCCTTGAACCATCTCTGAGTTCATGATTTTCAATGCGCACACCATTCTTTAAACTCTGGCCCTGTCATCTAACTCCCACTCAATCCCCAGTCAGCATGTTTGCCATTACAGCCCATATTACTGGCCATGTCTATCATCTTGCCCTCTTTCTCTTCTTCTTTCATCATCTGTTCAAAATCTCTCTCTTTGATTACGGGCACGTTTCCTGGTGCTCATTGTCGGTTCACATCTCACATCGTGCAGAGAAAGGGAAGTGTCGAGAAGGAACTGTGCCTAAATCATGCCCATTTCAACCTTTGACAGAATCCAACATATCATGCTCCTTGAAACGTTAATAATATATCAGACAAGAAGCTACAACTCAGCAATGACTAGAACTAAGGGGCATAGCCTCAAGATAAGGGGAGGAAGATTTAGGATTGAGTTGAGGAGGACCTTCTTCAACCAAGGGAATCTGTGGAATTGTGAAGCAGATGAGGCTACCTCACTGATTGCTTTTAAGGCAAAGATAGATAGATTTTTGAACAGTAAAGGAATTAAGGATTACGGTGAGAGGACAGGTAAGTGGGGCTGAGTCCATGAAAAGATCAGCCATGATCTTATTGAATGAGAGAGCAGGCTCAATGGACCAAAAGGCCTACTCCAGCTCCTGGTCCTTATGTCCTTGTGATTATAAAACAGAAATAAACTGGAATTACTCAGCAGAATTCACCACAGGAGACAGGATTAAAGTTCCAGTTCGAGGAGCTTTCATTAGACAATGGTCATCATATTTAGGAAATATTAACTCTGTCTCCCTCTTCACAGATGCTGCCTGACCTGTTGAGTAGCCATTTTTACCTCAGATTCCAGTCTCTGCAATTTCTTGCTTTTACCAGAGGAATGCTTTCCCGACTTCCCGATGGATGAGAAGCTGATGATGCAAAGTGAATGACAAACAAAGCTGCTTGTGAAGTGGTGGCTCCCAATCCATGGGAGCCCAAAGCAGACATTTGTGATCGTGCCCGCGTTTTGTGAAGATTGGAACTTGTTTTGTAGCACTTACAGGCACAACGTCAAAATTAAATAATAACTGGAGTTTGTAAAGAAATTACCTTGCAGTGCATTCTCCTGCAAGACCTCGGCAGCTTGCAACAATAAGGCCCAAATTTCATCATCATCCATAGGACTTCCTCTTGCCTCCAGGACCTCAGCCAGAGTCACAAAAGAATTACTCATGGCTGAACTGGAAAACCCTGCAAAGAAAATAACAGGGAACAGAAAATAAATAGGTTCGACTGGTAACTGCCCAAAGGCCCTTTAATCACCTGTGCTGGCTACGTGAAAGAACTGGTTAACATGTTCCACTCTCCTCCCCTTTCTCCATTATCATAGAGATGTACAGCACGGAAACAGATCCTTTGGTCCAACTTGTCCATGCCGACCAGATATCCTAAATCAATCTAGCCCCATCTGCCAGCATTTGGCCCATATCCCTCTCAACCCTTCCTATTTATTTACCCATCCTGATGCCTTTTAAATGCTGTAATTGTACCAGCCTCCACCACTTCCTCTGGCAGCTCATTCCATACACACACTATCCTCTGTGTGAAAAAGTTGCCCCTTAGGTCCCTTTTAAATCTTTCCCCTCTCACCCTAAACCGATGCCCTCTAGTTCTGGACTATCCCAGGGAAATGACCTTTTCTGTTTACCCTATCCATGCCCCTCATGATTTTATAAACCTCTTTAAAGGCCACCCCTCAGCCTCCGACGCTCCAGAGAAAACAGCCCCAGCCTGTGCATCCTCTCCTTGTAGCTCAAACCCTCCAACCCTGGCAACATCTTTGTAAATCTTTTCTGAATCCTTTCAAGTTTCACAACATCTTTCATACAGCAGGGAGACCAAAACTGAACACAGTACAGTTGGTTCTGCTCTAACCTGTGTTTCTTCAGCGCAAATTGGCTTGAATACGATTGAAAAATTTCTATTTTTATTTGTAGAATGCGAATTTTCCATACCTATATTGGCTACATCATGATTTGGCCCCAATAGTTTACTTGGTCTAGCTATTGCGCAATTTTCTTATAACACGGGATGACACAAGATTGGAATTATTGCATTATATCAGAACAAACTGTATTCCAGAAGGTGCCTAATCAATGTCCTATACAGCCACAACATGATCTCACAACTCTGACACTCAATGCACTGACCAATAAAGGCAAGCATAATGAACACCTTCTTCACTATCCTATCTACTTGCAACATCACTTTCAAGGAACTATGGACCTGCACTCCAAGGTCTCTTTGTTCAGCAACACTCCCCAGGATCTTACCATTAAGTGTATAAGTCTTGCCCTGATTTGCCTTTCCAAAATGCAGCACCTCACATTTATCTAAATTAAACTCCATCTGCCACTCCTTGGCCCATTGGCCCATCTGATCAAGACCCCGTTGTACTCTGAGGTAACCTTCTTCACTGTCCATTACACATCCAATTTTGGTGTCATCTGCAAACGTACTAACCATATTTCCTATGTCCATATCCAAACCATTTATATAATGGATGAAAACAGCCCTGAAAACCTCACCTTTTTCAAACATATATCCAATCTGTTTTTGAAAGTTATTGTTGAGTCTGACTGCAGACTCCTTTCAGGCAGTGCATGTTAGATCATAACAAGTCCCTCTGTTAAAAGAAGTGTTTCGGTTGTGCAAGAGTGTGACAAGGGTTAATGGAAGGTTAAACAGACTTGGTGGAAGGACAGCTCAGAATTGTAGGGACCTTCCTCACATTCTCTGTAACCATGTCTACCGTATTAATCTACCCTGGCTGCAATCACACAATAAGCTTCATCGTGTTTAAGACAAGGACCTCACCTCATCTCAATAAACCAGAGCCCCTGGATCTCTATCAGGGAAGAGGATGGTGACAGTAAATATACCAGATAGCTCATACCAACATATAAAATCCCCACAGTTTGGAAGCAGGCCATCCGGCCCATTAATGTCACACCCACCCTTCAGAAAGAAGCACCACAAACCCACATTACCCCTACCCTATCCCTGTAATTCCTTATATCCCATGGTTAATCCACCCAGCCTGCATACCCCTGGACACTACAGGCAATTTAAGCATGGCCAATCCACCCTAACCCACACATCTTTAGACTATGGGAGGAAACTGGAGCAAATTCACACAGAGAAAACATGCAAATTCACAGTCACCCAAAGGTGGAATCGAACCCGGATCCCTGGCACTGTGAGGCAGCAGTGCCAACCACTGAGCCACCATGCTGCCAGTGATAAGCAATGCTAAAGGCTCACCTTAAATCCAATCCTTATCTGCCCCCATCTCCTTTCATCTTTTGACATTTATTTTCAGTTTATTAAACTTTGGTTTATTGACTTTTCTGGAAACAGTGTTTCCCGCAAAAACTACCAAAGAGACAGTACAATGCACTTTTATGTTTGTTGTTTTAGATTATATTCTCTACAGCGTGGAAATAGGTCCTTTGGCCCAACAAGTTCACACCGACCCTCCATAGAGTAACACACCCAGACCCATTTCCCTCTGACTGATGCACCTAACACTTAGGGCAATTTAGCATGGCCAATTCACCTGACCTACACATCTCTGGACTGTGGGAGGAAACCGGAGCACCCGGAGGAAACCCACGCAGACACGGGGAGAATGTGCAAACTCCACATAGACAGTCGCCCAAGGCTGGAATCGAACCTGGGTCCCTGGCTGTGAGGCAACAGTGCTAACCATTGAGCCACCGTGCCACACTTAAGGGCCATGTAAACCAAGCATCTGCCTCAAGTTAATTTACCATGTATCTCTAGATTTTGCTGTGTCGACCATTTTGGTAATTTACTTAAAATCCCATGGCTCACACTGAAGCTGATGTGCCCAAGTGGAAATGTTTAGCCTGCTGTTTTGCCAGCAATTCAAAGCAGCATGCCTAAGTATAACACAGGTACACGACGATAAATTATTCAGTTCATTTGCAAATTAGAAAGACCAGAGCAATGCATGCAAACATCAGCAATGAAACAGGAGAAACCCTAGAATTCACAAAGCACATTCATTGTCAGTATGTGGGACGGAACTGAAATTAATGATGAAACATATTCTTTGTAATGGTGCAGCTATTTCTGGTCGTTTCAACTCCTTAACTCCAGAATTGTCACCTCCAACACCTTTTGGAACCGTTTGGTTAGGAAAATTAGTACCAAAACTGCTCACAGAAGGAGGTAGATGGTAGCATTGTGGTAATGTCACCAGACTATAATGATCTGGGGCTGTGGGAATCAAGTCTTTTTGGAAATCAAAATCAATTCATAACATCTCAGCAATGGAATAATTGTTGGGGAAAACTCATCTGGTCATTAATGTCCTTAAAAGAAAGGAAATCTGCTGTCCTTATTCATTCTGGTTTGACATTTACAATTATATTTTGACAATATAATTGAATCTCAACACTCTCTGAAAGCCATTCAGTTCCAGGACAATTAGGGATTGGCAATAGATGATAAAACCTTGATACTATAGTGAAAGATAGTTCATCTAAGAAGTAATTATTTTGGTTATTTGAGAGCATTACTTTTATATTGATTTATTATTTTTGATCCAAACATGTAGAGTCCATGTGACAGTTGATGTGCCCTTAAAAGCAATATATGTTTGATGTCATATCTGTTGAACGTACAATCCATATTACTTTATTCTTACAGCAGAAATAGAATATTGATATCTTGAGTGAAGCCCCAAGTTGAGCAACATGCCTCACCTGAACCAACTCAATTTTCTTTCCTGCATAGATCCCTGATTGAGAATGCACCACTGTATAGCCACAGAAATACTGCAGCTGCAAGAACAGACCAGAAGCTCGGAACCCTTCAGTGAGTAACCCCCTTCCTGACTCCCCAAAGCATGTCCATCTTCTACCCTGCACAAATCAGCAGCATTGATGGAATACTCCTCACTTGCCTCGATGAGTGCAGCTACAGCAACACAAGAAACAAAACACAACTAGGACAAAGCAGCCCCACTTATTGGCACTCTACCCACAACCTTCAACAGTTATTGTGCGCACTATTGACACAAAGGGACAGCAGCGTGTACCATCTACAAGATGCACTGCATCAACCCACCAAGACTCTTTCAACAACACCTTCAAAACCCATGTCCTCCACTGGCTAAAAGGACAAGGGCAGCAAATACCTGGGAGGGCCAACACCTGCATGTTCCCTTCCAAGCCACTCCCCGTTCTCACTTGGAAATTTATTGCCGTGACTTCAGTCACTGGGTCCAAATCCTGGAATTGCTCCCTAACAACATTGTGGGTGTGCAGACTCCACATAGATTGGACGGTTCAAAACAGCAGCTCGTCACCACTTTCTCAGACCAATTAGGGATGGGAAATAAATATCAGTCCAGTCAGTGATGCCCACATCCTATGAAGGAATGTGAAACAAGATAGCAAGACAAAAAGACAATGTTGTCGAGCAGAATGCTGAGATACAGGCTCCCAGACCAGAAGGGATTGAGGTTCACAAGACGGAGGTGTTAGCAATTCTGGAAAGTGTAAAAATAGATAAGTCCCCTGAGCCGGATGGGATTTATCCTAGGATTCTTTGAGAAGCCAGGGAGGAGATTGCTGAGCCTTTGGCTTTGATCTTTATGACATTGTCTGCAGGAATAGTGCCAGAAGACTGGAGGATAGCAAATGTTGTTCCCTTGTTCAAGAGGGGCAGTTGGGAAAACCCTGGAAATTATAGACCCGTGAGCCTTACTTCGGTTGTAGGAAAAGTGTTGGAAAGGGTGATACGAGATAGGATTTACAATCATCTAGAAAGGAATAAGTTGATTAGGGATAGTCAACACGGTTTTGTGAAGGGTAAGTTGTCCCTCACAAATCCTATTGAGTTCTTTGAGAAAGTGACCAAACAGGTGGATGAGGGTAAAGCAGTTGATGTGGTGTATATGAATTTCCGTAAGGCGTTTGATAAGGTTCCCCATGGTAGGTTATTGCACAAAATATGGAGGCATGGGATTGAAGGTGACTTAGTGGTTTGGATCACAAATTGGCTAGCTGAAAGAAGACAGAGGGTGGTGGTTGATGGAAAATATTCATCCTGGAGTAAAGGTACTAGTGGGGTACTGCAGGATCTGTTTTGGATCCACTGCTGTTTCTCATTTTTATAAATGACCTGGCTGAGGGCATAGAAGGATGGGTGAGTAAATTTGCAGATGACACTAAGGTTGGTAGAGTTGTGGATAGTGACGAAGGATGTTGTAGGTTACAGAGAGACAAAGATAAGCTGCAGAGCTGGGCTGAAAGATGGCAAATAGAGTTTAAGGTGATTCACTTTGGAAGGAGTAACAGGAATGCAGAGTACTGGGCTAATGGTAAGATTCTTGATTGCGTAGATGAGTAGAGAAATCTTGGTGTCCAGGTACATGGATCCTTGAAAGTTGCCACCCAGCTTGATAGGGTTGTTAAGAAGGCGTATGATGTGTTAGCTTTTATTGGTAGAGGGATTGAGTTTCAGAACCATGCGATCATGCTACAGCTGTACAAAACTCTGGTGCAGCCACATTTGGAGTATTGCATAAGTTCTGGTCACCGCATTATCGAAAGGATGTGAAAACCTTGGAAATGGTTCAGAGGAGATTTTCTGGGATGTTGCCTAGTATGGAGGGAAGGTCTTACGAGGAAAGGCTGAGGGACTTGAGGTTGTGAGAGAGAAGAAGTTTGAGAGGTGACTTAATTGAGACATATAAGATAATCAGAGGGTTAGATAGGGTGGACAGTAAGAGCCTTTTTCCTCGGATGGTGATGGCTAGCACGAGGGGTCATAGCTTTAAATTGAGGGGTGATAGACATAGGACAGATGTCAGAGGTAGTTTCTTTATTCAGAGAGTAGTAGGGGCATGGAACGCATTGCCTGCAACAGCAGTAGACTCACCAACTTTAAGGCATTTAAATGGTCATTGGATAGACATATGGACGAGAATGGAATAGTAGAGGTTAGATGGGCTTCAGATTGGTTCCACATGCCAGTGCAACATTGAGGGCCAAAGGGCTTGTACTGCGCTGTAATGTTCTACGTTCTGTAGCAAATAGGGAGATAGACAGTGACACAGTTAGATGAGTCTAGTCTTTGTAGCTTATTTATCTCTGAGCAATTCAGAGATGGCTCTGGTTCTAAATCTTTCATCTGTAATACTTTAAAACAACTCAGAACGTGAAAAGTTTTCAACATGTGATCTTTACATTCCAGATCCTTCCAGAACATTCCCAGATTTGTGATTGTACCTAACTCTTTAGCTCCACACACAGGCATAATCAGTCAAACAAGAGTTAATGAATCGGAAAAAAAAAACTAATCAACTGTAGAACAATCAAACCATTGAATGTTACATTGGGGAAGGATGGGAAGAAGCTGAGTGAAGTATAAACACTGACATGCACTAGTCAGGCTGAATAGCACATGTCTGACATGCATACTCTATGTCCAATCATGGCTGTTGAGACCATATTGTACCAGTACCTTTCTCTTCCAAACACATTTATGGTTACTACTCAGTGTTTGAATATTGCTTTCTGTGCCTTCTATCCTTTTCAAAAATCTTTACTTTGTGAGAATCTACTCTCAGCTGAGTTTTTCCAGTTACGAATGACTATTGTTTTCTTAGTTGGGCAAACTTTTTTTCCTCACTTCTTGTTTTCTGTTCACTCCCATTTGTCTTCAGCTTCTGTCAACCAATGAGTTCTCTTTTTTTCACCCTGGTGGCTCAATCTGATTGGGATCGGCCAACCTGAACCAGGAGGGGCTTGTTCTGCCTGACAACTGCCAAGAGGATCCGGCTGAAATTTACTCAGGAGGGATTCTTTCCTCCACTGAAAAGTTCTCTTTCAACATATTTTTCATTGTTTAAGGCCTAATTCAGAAATGCCAATTTGGAAACAATAACAAAAGACCTGTAGCAAGCATTATATTCCAAATTTATATTTACAAAGGAGCTAAAACCTGTTTGGGTGTGGTTAAAGCTCACCTGTTCTTTATCCTTTCCCTATATGGTGGACAATGAGTCAACACCTACTTTGGGTATGGTTAAACATCATCTCTTCTTTGTCCTTTGCCAACATGGTGGATGGCATATTTGCAGTTGCAAGGGTGAGCGGCTTCCTGTCTGCCATTTTGGTGCCTTAGGAAGTTGGGAAACTCCTAAAAACAGGACCCACTGGTCTAACTTTAAATAATCTTGGACTCTGATTGAATCCACAATCTTTGAAAAAGAAAGATTAAACTTTAATAATTTCTGTGGAATTTCTCTTATTTCATCAAAATTGAGGTTTTAACCACTAAGAACTTTGAAAATTGCAACATTACTAAATTATTAATGAAATTGCATTTTGAAATGATGGGGGAGGAGTTGAGGAATTTAAAATTCACGTGTCTGGAATTCCCTCTTCTACCCCTCTCTTCCCCATCTTACAGCACTTTAAAACATCTCTCCTTCGCCAAAGTCTTCCCAAAATGTCCCTTTATGAGGCTCAATGTCATGTTTTGCTTGGTAACTCTCCTGTCAAGTACAGAGGAAAATTTTACAACATGAGAAAAGATGCTATAGAAATAGTTCATTGGTGAAATTGACTTCAGGGAAAAAAATCTTCTTATGAAAGATTCCCAGTTGCCCTGTTACAGAAATCAATAATTCCGACAGTGTTCACCAAGAATAAACTACCAATAAAACAAGATCCCTGAAATCTGTACATCCAAACAAATTGTCACACTACAGAGTGCACTTTTCCTCATTGCAAACAGGAACAACAAAGTTCATCACCTCTTAAGCAGGCAGCATCACTAATTCAAAGGGTTTTCAAGCAGCCCTAAGTTCTGAAAGGTCATAGGCTGCTTGACCATTTTATTGAGTTGCTTCTCTGTTGAATCTTGTACATTTTGTACTGGAAGCCTGCATCCATTGTTATGTGTCATTTCTATCAATGATGTCGATGAGAATACAGGAAATATGGTTAGTAAGTTTGTGGATAACACCAAATTGGTGATATAGTGGACAGTGAAGAAGGTTATCTACGGGTACAAAGAGATCTTACTCAACTTAAAAGGCATCTGGATGGGTACATGAATAGGAGATGTTTAAGAGGGATATGGGCCAAATGGAACTACATTAATTTAGGATAGTTGGTCAGCATGGCTGTATTGGAACAAAGGGTCTGTTTCCATGCTGTACAACTCTATGACTCTATGAGATGGGCCAAATGGCTGGCAAGTGAATTTAGATAAACGTGAGGTGTTGCATTTTGGTAAGACAAACCAGGGCAGGACTGACACAGTTAATGGTAGGGCCCTGGGGAGTGTTGTTGAACAGAGGGACCTAGTCATGCAGGTTCATTGTTTCTTGAAAGTGGTGTCGCATGTTGACAGGGTGGTGAAGGTGGTGTTTGTCATGCTTGCCTTCATTGGTCAGAGCATTGGGTACAAGAGTTGGGACATCATATTGCAGCTGTGCAAGACATCGATGAGGCTACCTTTGGAATACTGTGCACAATTCTGGTCTCCTTGTATAGGAAGCATTATTTAAATTAGTAAGGGTACAGAAAAGATTACATGGAGAGGATGGATAGACTGGGACCTCATTCCCAGGAGTGTCGGAGGTTGAGGGGGTGACCTTATAATGGTTCATAAGATCATGAGGGGCATAGATAGGGTGAATAGCCAAGGTCTTTTCCCCAGGGTTGGGGAGTTTGAAACTAGAGGGCATTGGTTTAGAGTGAGGGCTCCTGGAGGCAACTTTTTTCACACAGAGAGTGGTGCGTGTATGGAATGAGCTGCTAGAGGAAGTGGAGGAGTCTGGTACAATTGCAACATTTAAAGGGCATCTAGAAAGATACAAGAATATGAAAGATTTAGAGGGATATGAGCCAAACGCAAGGAAGTGGGACTAGTTGAACTTGGGAAATCTGATCGGCATGGATGCAGAGTCTGTTCCTGCGCTGTATGAAACTAAACACTTTTATCTGTGTTATTTAAGATGCCTTTTTTCTTATTAATGGAGTTGCACAATATCAAAATGGATTCAAATCAAAATGTATTAGGAAGACTGGCCTCAATAACAATGGTGTGAACACGGCCCTTTGTCAACTGCTCACTTTGTAAATTTGGCACAGAAATAGAGCACAAAGCTATCCTGAGCAAATTATGATTTACTATATAGTGCACCAGCTCACCAATGTGTCAAAGCCTAGCTTTTTCAGATTGGAGGACTATCCAGTCTACCTCAAATCGTTCTGCAAAGGTAAAGTATCTCAATCATTTGAACAACAGGTTAATCAAATCATTTCAATCTGCCACTGTGCCGTGATGATATGAGGAGTATTTTTCATGCACAGGGTGTTGCCATTCGCTCAAAAAAGATGTTCTTCCTACCACAAACTGAATAACACTGTGTATATTTCAGTGCTGATGCAATGTCAGGTTCATAAGCCGTGCATCCCAGCAACTGGCTGATCAAAGCAAACAGCATGTCCATAATAGGCTGAATAAAGACTGCATCAAACCAGATGTGCTTTCAAATACCCAAAACAAAATGCCCATTGTTAGATGTGATTCCACAATCAGGCAGCACTTGCTGACCAATCCTGAGTTCGCTAATGGCTACACGAACAAACAATTTAAGATAACATGGCTCAAGTCCACTCTCTAGAATTGACTTACATTACTAGGAAGATGATGGAAATGTGTTGCTGGAAAAGCGCAGCAGGTCAGGCAGCATCTAGGGAACAGGAGAATCGATGTTTCGGGCATTAGCCTGCTGCGCTTTTCCAGCAACACATTTCCATCTCTGATCTCCAGCATCTGCAGACCTCACTTTCTCCTCAAAGATTACTAGGAAGATCCCTGGTATGGAGAAATTATCTTATGAGCAAAGATTACACAGGTTAGGACTCTACTCAATGGAATCTAGAAGAACGAAAAATGATCTCTTTGAAAGGGGCTCAACAGGATCAATGTAAATGGGGAGGCAATGGCCTAGTGGTATTGTCACTGGACTATTAATCCACAAACCCAAGGAATGCTCTGGGGACCTGGCTTTGAATCTTGCCATGGAAGATGGTGGAATTTGAATTCAATAAAATTCTGGAATTAAGAGTCTAATGATGAACATGAATTCATTGACAATTATTGGGGAAAAAACCCACCTGGTTCACTAATCCCCCTTCGGGAAGGAAACTGCCATCCTTACCTGTTCTGGCCGTCATGTGACTCCAGACCCACAGCAATGTGGTTGAATATAACTGCCCCATGGGCAATAAATACCGGCCTCAGGCCTTGAATGAATAAAAATAAGGTCAAGGGGATATTTTGCCTCATGGAAAAGCCTAGAAGCTACAGTCTCAGAATGAAGGGCCGCCAATTTAAGCCTGAAATGAGGAGGAATTTCTTCTCTCAGTGGGTTGGGAGTCTTTGGAACTCCGTGACACAGATCTGTGGGGGACAGAGTGCCGGTGTTTATTCAAGGCTGAGATAGATTCTTGATCTGTCAGGGAATTAAGGTTTATGGAATAAAGGCAGGAAGGTGGACATGAGGAATGTTGGGTGAGCCATGATCCTACCAAATGCCAGAGCAGACTCAAAGGGCTGAATAGCATAGTCCTGTTTAAATTTCTTATGGTCTTAACTGGGGGAGAAACAGAAATCTAAGACAGATACTTTGGTGCTGAACTCTCAGAGGTGATATCTTTCAGACCAGACAGTAATTCGAGACCTTGTCTACTCTCCTAGGTAAACATTAAAGAGCCCTTGGTATGACTCCATGACAAGCTATTGTCCAGATCAACATTTGCCAAGAGTACCAAAACAAACAAACAAACAATCTGGTTATTGCTGGTAGGAGCTTGCTGCACATACATTAGCTGTCATGTTTCCTCATTTTAAATTACTCTTCAAAAGTACATCGTTAAAGGAGGACGACCTTGGGGTGATCAGAGGACATGAAATAAATGGTTCAAATCCATGTGTATTTCTTTTCCCTTTCAATTCTTAAATGATTGTTTCACAAGCCGTGTGCCGCGTATTCACTCAAAATGTCAGAACATATAGCGCCATCTCTTCAGGCATGAATACAGGCAAACTAGGTCCTAGCTTCACAGTTTGCAAATGTTTATGAAGGGTAGACTTGGCAGAGTCTGGGATGACTCGCGAAATGTGTCTGAGCACTTGGACCGCAGTCTCAAGGAGTAGGCCAGCATTCATTAGACATGTGAGGAATACCTAGGCAACGCTGACAAAGCATCTCACACACGCTGCACAACACAATGGCTGTCTTGCTGTTGTACGTGGCATGATTTATCTTTCCAGTCTTTCTGGCCTGTCAGGTCTCTCCCAACATGGTTGCGGAAGCCTTAATGGTTTCAAAATGTCTCCCTCACAAACAAAGCCTTCACAGTGGCCGTGCCTGTTGGAAATCACTCAGCAAGGATAACAAACAACTCAATTGCAACGCAAAAATGTTCACTGAATGTTTGTAGCAAAACCCTTCTCCCAAGTCACTGTAATATCTAAAGAAAATAAGGATTAAATAATAATCTGCAACTGTTCACATGATTTGTGTAGATGGATTCAAAACATATTATAATTTGTCTTTCTCCACCTTCCTTTTCTTTCTCTTTGTATGTGAATAAAGAAACCTACTTTTCCCATGGCTGTGGAATCAAAGAATTACACAGAATAGGTGGATCAAGAGGACGGAGGCTATTATTGTGGGCTGATAATAACAAGGCGTTTTCCAGTATTTTGAGTGCTGTCTTTTATCAACCCTGCTAAATACCATCAAATCTACTGTTGGCATCAGACTGGCTTATGCTCTATCAAGGCGAAACAAGCAATTTCAAATGGATCCTTACGATTGAGTCTGGAATGGGTTTCAAAAATGACCGGTGTCGTAATAATACATCATAAAGGATGCAAATTAGAAGTCAGATGCGGCCATTTGACACTTCAAGCCTTCTCCATCATTGAATGTGATCATGGCTGATCTGATTACTTTACATTTGAGCCAATGGGCTGAGGACTGGCAGATGGATAATTTGCATAAATGCGAGGTGTTGCATTTTGGTAAAACAAACAAGGGCAGGACTTATGCAGTTAATGGGAGGGCCCGAGGTAGTGTTGTCGAACAGGGAGACCTAGGGGGTTCAGGTACATTGTTCTTTGGAAGTTACATCATGGGTAGACGCGATGGTTAAGAAGGCATTTAGGATGCTTGTCTTCATTGCTCAGAACTTTGAGTACTGGAGTTGGGACGTCATGTTGAAGTTGTACAGAATGTTGGCGAGGCTTCTTCTGGAGTACTGTGTTCAGTTCTAGACACCCTGCTACAGGAAAAATATTATTAAATTGGAGAGGGTTCAGAAAAGATTTACAGAGGATTTTGCCGGAACTGGAGAGTTTGAGTTATAAGGAGAGCCTGGGACATTTTCCCCTGCAGCATTGGAGGTTGAGGTTTAGAAAGTCATGAGGGGCATAGATAGGGTGAATAGCCAAGGTCTTTTCCCCAGAGTTGGGAAGTTCTAAACTAGAGTGCATAGGTTTAAAGTGGAAGGGGAAAGATTTAAAAGGAAGCAGAGGGACACCTTTTTCACGCAGAGCATGGTGTATATATGGAATGAGTTGCCAGAGGAAGTGGAGGAGGCTGGTACAATTACAACATTTAAAAGGCAGTTGGACAGCTACATGAATAGGAAAAGTTTAGAGGGATATGGACCAAATGCAGGCAAGTGGGACTAGTTTAGTTTGGGAAACTTGGTCAGTATGAACGAGTTGGACCGAAGGTCTGTTTCCGTGCTGTATGACTTATGACTTATGCCCGCCTACCCTCAATAATCTTTTAAGCCCTTTGCTTATAAAGGATCTATCTTGAAATATTCAAGGATTCTAGATCAGTCTTCCTCAAAAGGTGATGGAACAAAGCCATATGACCCTCTTGAGAAAAGAAAAAAATTGGCATCTGTGTCCGAACTCGTTATTTTGAAATAGTGGCTCAAAATTCTCCCACAAGAGGAAACAACACTTCCATATGCGACTTATCAAAGCTCCTGAGGACCATATACATTTCAATCAGGTCCACTCCCATTCTTCCAAACACCAGCAGATGCAAGCATTGCCTGTCCAGCCTTTCCTCATGACAGCTTGTTCCTTCCAGGTATTACTCCAATAAACTGTCTTTGACACGCTTTCAGTATTTCCAATCCTTAAATAAGGAGACCAGTGTTGTACACAATACTCCAGCTGTGGTCTCATCCCAGTTCTGTACAACTGAAGCATAACCTTCCTGCCTCTGTATTTGATTCTCCTCGCAATAAGTAATGATATTCTTTTAGCTTTCTTAATTACTTACTGTACCAGCATGCTAACTTTTTGTCATTTATGTGCTGAAGGTATCAGATCCCTTTGCATCTCAGATCTCATCATTTATTCAATATGCTTCTTTTTTCTTCTTCTTGTCAAATTAGACAAGTGCACATTTTTCCAAGCATATTCCATGTGCCACATGTTTGCACATTTGCTTGGCATATCTAAATGTCTTTAAAGTCTCCTTATGTCTTCAGACTTGTCCAACAATACAAGGTAGCCAAATATGTCTTTGTGAGAATTATAACAATGAAGAGCTGCTTGAGAAACCCTTCAATATTGAGCTTTGTCACTCTCCTGATTTATTTCTTGTTTTTAGAATGATATTAGGTTAGACTTAAAATTCAAAACTGTACCAACTGGAAACATTTCCAAGTCATACTTTGTAGATCAATCTGCAAACAGCTATTTTATTTCCCTCCAATCATTGGTGAAAGGTATGCAATTCCTAAGCACACAGAATGGTCCTCCACCTTTTGCCATCACAATTAGAATTCCCTTCAATCTCAAAAGTCTTAAGCAGCAGCAAGGTTCAAATCCGACTGAAACATTTGTGTTTGTTCATTTCATCCACTTTAATAATGTTCTGACCTAAATACAGGTTCAGAGCTACAGCGTGGAGCCAACAGAATATTAATTAATATTTAATTGGAGTTTAACCAAAAGCATTTGCAAGAGCAGCCATTTCTGCACTTTAAGACTAAAGTTCATTGCAACATGTTAGGAGTTTAATTCGTGATTATATTATTCCAGATCTTGTGTTCGAATAAAGTTCCTTTCCAACTTCACGTTGTCAATATTTTTCGTTATTGTTTCACATTGGTCACGTAATGACGTCAGCAAAGTTAACTTTTTGAATAGGAAGTTATCTACAGAAATATAGTTACAGGCTCTGTTCTTGCTTAACTCTCCCATGCCTTGGGTTTAAGCAAACCACTGTCATCAGCTGACAGTGGACAAGAGCATGGAAAATTTACCCAAGCAAGCACACAAATTGCTGTTGACTGGTTATTCAAATGTCAGCTAAAGATTGCGTTCGGTGAAAAAAAAATGGAGATTAAATGCAAAAGTAAGACTTCAGTTCTTTTGGCCAATCTAAACACTATAGACCATGGTAACATGGTGGCTCAGCGGTTAGCACTGCTGCCTCACAACATCAGGGTCCTGGGTTCGATTCCCGCCTGTCTGTGTGGAGTTTGCACATTCTCCCCGTATCTGTGTGGGTTTCCTCCCACAGTTCAAAGATCTGCAGGTTAGGTGAATTGGCCATGCTAACTTGCCCGTAGTGTTCATGGATGAGTAGGTTAGGTGCATTAGTCAGGGGTAAATGTGGGGAATGGGTCTGGGTGGGTTACTCTTCAGAGGGTTAGTGTGGACTTGTTGGGCTGACGGGCCTGTTCCCATACTGTAGGGAATCTAATCTAATATAACCCATTCACATTTCAGGGACTGCCTGTAAATGGAGGCCATGGGATTGGTTCCTGTGGCGCCTTGAGGAGGTGGTGGTGAGCTATCTCCTTGAAATGCTGCCATCCATGTGCTGCAGGTCGTTCCACAATGCTGTGAGGGAGGGAGTTCCAGGATTTTAATCCAGCGGCAGTGAAGGAACAGCGATATACTTCCAAGTCAGGATTGTGAGCAAATTGGAGGGGAACATGCAGGCAGTGGTATTCCCAAGTATCTGCTGCCTTTGACCTATTTGATGGGTTAGGAAGATGCTGCCTTCTCCCTCAAACCTCCTGCTCCTACATCTCCTGGTTTGACAATTGTGATGTTTGCTTTCAGATATTTCCTTTCGGTGTATGTTTGGTATTTGAGTCACTTGTACACTCGTGCAATTAGAATTCTCTCAGGTTTTTGCAATCTGAAAATAATAAAGTGAGCTGACAGGCTCCAGTAAATCTCTCGAGGTTGTGCTGTTCAAGTACTGAAGTCATGTAGCCTAACCCAATGAAATCTTTTGCAGGTAATCTCTGAACCTGAGATATGGTTCATTTATATAGTCTGAGTTATTAAACTGACGTAAATCTTGTGAAACACTTTAGATAGACAAATATTACAAATTTATTTTTAAAAGTCAAATCGGTTCTTAATTCAAAGTTTCTTGATTTGAATGTTTGTTCAAATCGAAATACAGTATCAGATCACCACTTATTGACTCATTAAACAACTAACTCAAACTATGACAACTGAATTCAATGAATTCTTTAGCAGAGAGAAATGTCCCAAAGTCTTTCACAGATGCATTATGGAATTGGACAGCAAGCCAAAGGAGGAAATATTAGAAGGGGTGATTTTCTTAAGAAAGTGATCCTTAACTTTTTTTTAACAATGCCAGGAAGACCTAATAACTTGTATATGGACGCCACTGGTTGTGAAGTTTCAGCTCAAAGCACATAATCAAAACCTGACCTTACAGGAGGCAAATAAGGAAATATGCAAAATAGGGCTGTAGAAACCAGTATGTCCTATACACAAATTGCAATTGAGGCTAGATCAATTATGAATTTTAAATTGGATACTTTTGGTAGCTTAAGATACCAAAGGATATGGACGGAGGCAGGTACATAAGAGTTAAGTCACGGATCAGCTATTATCTTACTGAATAGTGGAAAAGGCTTACAGTGTTAATAGTTTAGATTAGAGTGGTGCTGCAAAAGCACAGCAGGTCAGGCAGCATCCGAGGAGCAGGAAAATCGACATTTCGGGCAAAAGCCCTTCATCGGTTCCCGCTCCTCGGATGCTGCCTGACCTGCTGTGCTTTTCCAGCACCACTCTAACTTAAACTCTGGTTTCCAGCATCTGCAGTCCTCACTTTTGCCCTTACAGTGCTAATAACCTTGTCCTGTTCTTAAGTCCCTATGAGTGCTCAACAGCAGTTTCTTCAGGGATGGTGGGTCCTTCAAGATCATTCCTGTTATTCTTCACAATGTCGCGTCTTCAATAGGAGGATGGGACCTGGCACAGTTTGGGAAGTGGCACGGTGGCTGAGTGATTAGCTCTGGGTTTGATTCTAGTCACAGGCAACTGTCTGTATGGAGTTTGTACATTCTCCCCGTGTCTGCGTGGGTTTCCTCCGGGTGCTCCGGTTTCCTCCCACAATTCAAAGATGTGCAGGTCAGGTGGATTGGCCGTGCTAAAATGTCCATAGTGTTTGGTGCATTAGTCAGAGGGAGATGGGTCTGGGTGGGTTGCTCTTCAGAGAGTCGGTGTGGACTTGTTGGGCCGAAGGGGCCTGTTTTCACACTTAGGGGAATCTAATCTAATCAGGAATGGGTCAGTAATACATGTAAATGGGTCAGTAATACAAAGGCAGGATTAAGAGCAAGGTACCTGACACTAAGCAATAGGGAGTCAACACCCAGGTAATATGAATTATTTATCTAATTCTTAATCTTTTCTTACCATTTAAAGATTCCTTTCACAAGTAAATTAGATTAGATTAGATTAGATTACTTACAGTGTGGAAACAGGCCCTTCGGCCCAACAAGTCCACACCGACCCGCCGAAGCGTAACCCACCCATTCCCCTACATTTACCCCTTTACCTAACACTATGGGCAATTTAGCATGGCCAATTCACTTGACCTGCACATCTTTGGACTGTGGGAGGAAACCGGAGCACCCGGAGGAAACCCACGCAGACACGGGGAGAATGTGCAAACTCCACACAGTCAGTCACCTGAGTCGGGAATTGAACCCGGGTCTCTAGCGCTGTGAGGCATTTCTCGCATTCTTGAAGCTAACCTTAGCATTTCATCACAGCTAAATAACATAAAAGACATTTGGACAGGTACATGAGTAGGAAAGATTCAGAGGGATATGGGCCAAACACAGGCAAGTGGGACTGGTTTAGTTTGGGAAACCTGGTTGGCATGGATGAATTGGAATGAAGGCTATGTTTCTCTATGACTCTATAGGAAATGTCATGTAAAATAAAACAAAGATAAGGAGTTGATGGTTAAGTTCTAAAGAAGAGTCATATCAGAATCAAAACATTAACTCTGTTTCTCTCTCAGCAGATGCTGCCAGACCCACTGAGTTTCTCCAGCTATTTCTGTTTTGATTTCAGATTTGCAGCTTCCATAGGATTTTGGTTTTGTTAAGAGTTGACAGTTTCTGACACTGAATGTTACTACCATTACGACATGGGGTAAACCTCTCTGCAAATTTAAACCCGACACACAGAGAAGCTCACTTTGTGCCATAATCTGTTAAATTTCGAAAGGCAAAGAACTATCCCAGAGGTCACTATTTAAAGTAAAAATTGACAATTGTATTATTTAAGTCCACTAGAGAACATTAAACAACTATTTACAACTCCTTTCTCTTAATCCTACCTTTTACCTCCCACTCTACAATGTTGGTCCGATTAAAAACCCCAATTAAGATTTACAAAAGAAAATTCAACTTTCAATATCAGTCAGCTGATGACTCTTCTCTTTGTATCTTCCTTTGAAGATGTTGCTCTTTCATCTCTTCTTCAGTATTCTGCTTCACAGGTCTTTCACATGAACAGTTACCCTTCAGAGAGGTATTCACCTGGCAGTCTATACTTGTTGGTGCTTAGCAGTTCTCCTTCTAACTGTTCAAAATGTCCAGTTTTATACCCCAAAACACTGGATCACTTCATTGGTTTTGATGTCATTAAAACCATTATATTTCAAATGCGATTGGATTTTGGCATCTTGGGGCATAATTAAAACTAATTGGCTGAATTTGAATTTGCTTTTGTTCTACAACAACGTAACGCCAGCTATTTGTTTCAACTAAATGCTACATTTTTACTTTGTTCTGGACTCTCTGTGCTTTCAGTCAGTCCTTGCTAGCTTTTCAATTCTCTTAAAGGTAGAGGACACATCTACACCTTCATAACACTATTATCCTGCTGCAGGACTGCTCTCAGCAAATTAACATGAAACAAGATGTAAACTGTCAAATTACTGAATGGAAACAAAGTCCTGATCATTGTACAATGTCAAACGAGGAGAAGTTATTTGATGTAAATCAGATAACATTGTCATTGCCACATCAACTGCTTCCAAAAACACACAACACAGCAATTGTACATCAGAATTAATGTCTTGACTGTTAAATACTTTGGGATATTCTGAGGGCATAACAGTTGCTGTACAAATGCAGTTCTTATGTCTATCAGAAGTTTGGTTGCTTTATGCATGGAATTTCTACACACAACACATTCTACCCACCAACCATCAGCAACTATACCTTCAGTTTCTAGGCCCACATCATTGAAACTCCCTCCTGCAGCCTCTCTATCTTTAAGACACTCCTGAGAACCTAACATTTTTAGGTCAGTTGCCTCAATTTCTCATGTTCACTGTCAACTTAGAATCCCTACAGTACAGGTAGAAGCCATTTGGCCCATTAGGTCTGCACCAACCCTCTGAAGAGCACCACGTCCTATCCCATAACCCTGCATTTAGCATGGCCAATCCACCTAACCTGCACATCTTCGGACAATGGGAGGAAACCAGAGCAAACTCACACAGAGAACGTGCAAAGTCCACACAGGCAGACAGTTGCCTGATGGTGGAATCAAACCCAGGTCCCCAGCACTGTGAGGCAGCACTGAGCCACCTCTCTGCCTAATAGTTCTTCAGCGAGCAGTTGAAGAATGTTTTACGATGTTAATAGGTGCTATATAAATGCAACTTTGTGCTATCCTGATACAAAACCTTAAAATGGTACAAGGTGTTAGGTTTTCTCCAAAAACAAGCGAATGATGCTCACGAGACTGCAAAGATCTTTTTCCCACTGTCCGTTGTTTGGAAGATTATGGTAGGATTCTCACACGGGCATGAGCCAGATTGAAAATCAGGGAGGGGCCACCATTCAGGATTTACTCCCACCCCACTAACACTGAGTTTGTGTCGATGACCACACGGATCATTTCCTTACTCGGAGACTGCATGAATTGTTGGCAGCTGGGCATAAGTAAGTTCAAGTTGAGACAGAAAGGGAACTTGGAGCAATGCTTCAATCTAGAAAGTTTAAGTCCCTTTTCACACCACTCCCTCCTCCCCCTTCATCACAACCCCACATTCATTTTACTTAGTTAAACTTCAACTCCTCTGTCAAGCTTTGTCGAGTAAAATAGATATGAATCATGCAGTCATAGAATCATTCAACGTGGAAACAGACCCTTCGATCCACCCAGTCCATGTCAACCATGTTCCCAAACTAAACTAGGCCCACCTGCCTGCTCCTTATCCATATCCTTCCAAATTGTTCCTATTCATATTCTTATCGAAATGTCTTTTAAACATTGTAACTGTACCTGCATCCACCACTTTCTCTGGCAATTGATTCCACACACAAACCACTCTCTATTGGTTAAAAGAGTTGTTCCTCCTGTCCTTGTCAAACCTTTCTCCACTCACCTTCAAAGAAAATGCCCCAGTGTTGAACACCCCCTCCCTAGGGAAAAAAAGCCCTGTCATTCATCTTATTTATGCCCCTCATGATTTCATAGACTTAATAAGGTCATCCCTCAACCTCCTACGCTCCAGTGGAAAAAGGTCCCAGTCATTCAAATCAATTTTTATATCTCAAACCCTCTCTTTAGTTTTAGTTGGATTCCTCCACAACTTCAAGTAAACTCTGGTCCAAAGTGAGTACTTTTGAAAACTGGCAGTACCTTAGCATTGGCAGAGGTTGGCAAATGAGCATGAATGAGGCATTCATTACTGAAGGTGATGCACACCATCACAGTGGGAAGGGAAAGGGTTATCTTCAGCTCCCTCCAACATAAGCTGGACAATATATTCATTCATGGAATCTGGGTGTCACTGGCTAGAACAACATTTTTTGCCCATCCCTAATTTCCCTGAAGAACGTGATGGTGTGTTGCCTTTTTGAACTGCTGCAGTCCCAGTATTGTAGGAAGTCCCACAGTGCTGTTAATGAGGGAGTCTCAGGATTTTGGTCTCCTAGCTTTGGCATTGTCCCAAAGCAGGATGGTTAGATTAGATTACTTACAGTGTGGAAACAAACCCTTCGGCCCAACAAGTCCACACCGACCCACCGAAGCGCAACCCACCCTAACACCCCTTTTTACCGAACACTACGGGCAATTTAGCATGGCCAATTCACCTGACCTGCACATCTTTTGGACTGTGGGAGGAAACCGGAGCACCCGGAGGAAACCCACGCAGACACGGGGAGAACGTGCAAACTCCACACAGTCAGTCGCCTGAGTCGGGAATTGAACCTGGGTCTCTGGCGCTGTGAGGCAGCAGTGCTAACCACTGTGCCACCGTGCCGCCCACACGGTCTTGGTCTTGGAAAGAAGTCTGTAGTTTCTGGTGTTCCCATGCATCTGCCATCCTTGTCCTTTCAAATGATTGAGGTCACGGGGTCACAAGGTATTGTATTCAGCTGTGGAAATAGATATGGAAGACATCTAGCTTTTGGCATCCTATAGCGTTCATTATGAGACCATTGAGGACGTAATTAAATTAACCTGCCCACATTTTGGGTAATCTTTAATAGGAATATATTCTTTGAATGAAATCAATACTTTGCGCAGTCAACATAATCAATTAGACTTTTTTGTTTTTAGATATAAGATCTATCAAACTGTTAAAATAGAAACAAATTATTGGATAGTAGATGGTCAGAAGTAAGAATCTCATTCTAATTTCAGTCATTAGTCACCTATTTTAAGAATCAGGGTTTGAGTGGATAATTTAGGATCAAAAGAACTTGCTACCTATCTTCAAATATTTCTCTTCAGTCTCCCTTATAAGCAGTGAAGTTCTGTCTCATCCACTCCACTTCAGTCTAGCACTGATGGAGTGGATGAGACAGAACTTCACTGTTTGTAAGGGGAACTAAAGAGAAGTATTTGAAGATAGGTAGCAAAGTTCTTTTGATCTTCTGGCCAACAGTCCCCCTTGAACTAACACCATGAAAAGCAGATTAGCTGCTGAGCTATCTCATTTGCAATGTCAGCTCACATACTAAGAAGTCAGATTATTAGAGTAATTTGTTGGTTTAGCAGAAATTTAATAAAGGGACTTTTCAAACACATATTTCTGCCTTCCTAATTTTGTTACAAATTTACAAGACAGTTTCCCTTGGCACTGCCTTCTAAAAGTACAAATGCGTCAGAAATTAGCACCTTGTCCAATTGCTCATACCCGCATTGATAATGTCAGTGTGACATGTTGCTCTTACCAGCATGGAGGTTACTGAATAACATCCACATGTAAAAGACCAGAGTTCATTATTCTTCCACTTTTTGACATAACAAAAGTTCAGATTCCAAACATCTCACCCACCCATCCATGAACCAATGCTACATTGTGTTTAGTCAACTGAACCGAACCAGATTATGAGATTGAAACTCGAAACTGACCTGCACAAGGTAATGCCATTGGATGTAGTGCATTTGTCTTGCAAGCCATAAATCAGAGTGATGGATTAGCAAAGTTCTGAAATAAGAGACAGTCCACTCTGCCTCTCCTCGGAAAATATTTTTAAAAACTGCTCGCCCACATCACAAAGACACCTTCCAGCTGAAGCAATTTACTTGTATCTCTTTCAGTTTAGTAAACCTCACACATTGCTCCTGATTGGGTCTCCCACACATCATGGAGGCCAAATGCTGATTGGGTGATCGGGTTCATAGAATCCCTCCAGTCCGGAAGCAGGCAACACTGCCCCTTGGGGGAGCATCCCAGCCAGACCCATCCTCTTACCCTATCCCTCCTACTCTAACCCACCTTGCCTGCTCTTCCCTAGACACCACGGGCAATTTAGCTCAGCCAATTCACCAAACCTGCACAACTGTGGGAGGAAACTCGAACAGCAGGAGGAAACTCACGCAGCCACGAGGAGAATGTGCAAACTCCAAACTATGAGGCAGCAGTGCTAAACACTGAGCCAGTGTGCCGCCCTAAGTTGCTAAACACCTCCAACCAATCAGCAAATCGTAGCCCCCCCCCCCCCCCATGCTTTCAGATTGGGGCTGTTTTCATTCTCTGTCCAACTCCCATTCTAACCTCAAAGTTCGAATAAAGCTCACATGACATGCAAGAAGAAGCAAGTTGTCTTTCAATCAGGCATTTTGAACTTTGGAACCCAATGTGGACATCAGATTATAGCTAGTACTACCTCTTTTGAAAACAGCCCTTGGCAATTGTTGTGCCTTTTGTTTAAAGCTCCTTCGAATCCATCATCCATTTTTGTACTTGTCCTATCTTCTTTCTTTTTTGGCAATTCTGCACTCCCATCCTCTTTCCCAGGGCTTTCCAAAATGCAGTTGCTCCATGCGGGTTGCCAGCTGAAATATTGATGTTGTGAGGTCAGAGGTTCCAATGTCCTGCTGAGGGCTCTGACAGAAGATCATTAAGTCCTACTACTCCACAAGCTGTGCCACAAATGTTGAAGTTTGAACTGATCTTCAAAATGGTCAGTCTGTTGCTCTTCATTACTGTTACTTAGAACTGAAGTGTCTTTCGCCAAGTTCCCTGAAGGAACTCAAAATTAACTCTCATAATAAAACAACCTCTCCTTTAATCAAGTTGCCAAACTGGTTAGCAACTCAGCTGCTATTCAAAAGGTAACTATATCCATTTAATCCCAACGTACACATTCATACAAGACAACTGTGCAGACATGACATAGGATTTTAAAAAAAGCAAATGATCCAACATTCCCAGTGGAGTTAAGATTTGCAGTCTGAGAAGGATTTTAAAAAAGGAAAGATTTATCATGGTCCAGTCAGCCTCCTTGTCATTGTGATCACCATGCTGATCGTTGCAAAATCAATGAGATGTTCTCACTCAAGCTTCAGTTCAGATGAGAGTTCAATAGAAATCCTGGCATTTGACTTTGCTAGGGTCTTACTAGCACCTTTAGCACAGGACCTCTTCCACCAGGTTGCCTAGCAATTAAAATCATCAAACCTATCTTTCTTGAAAGCTTTCATCCTCCAATGCCACTTTTTTTTGGTTTGTAAACAGCAGATAAACGAAGCTGGCTCTGATTTTTCCATTCTAAGAAATCACGTGATTAGACTTCATTAAAGAGACGTGGCCAAAATGTCCAAATATCCATATTCCAGTTTCTCATTGTCCATTATTGTATCTGTAATCCTAACATCACTGAGAGATCGCAACAAGATTCAAGCCTCAAAATGGGGCCACAGTGGTGAAAGAATTTGGGGAGCACTGCTCTTTCTTATCACAAGCCGTTCTTTCTGTATTTTCCTTCCTCTGAGCCTCTGCAATTGATTAAAAGCTCTTCCATCTCTCGCTTTTGCCAGTTCTGACAAAGGTCATTGACCTGAAACATTAACTCTATTTCTCTTCCCATTGAAGCTGCCAAACCTGGTGATATTTCATCTATTTCTCTTCTTGTCACATTCAATATTTGTCACTGCACAAAGATACAGGAAAATATCTTGGCTGGTTCAGCAATCTATTGTATGGTTCACTTATCTCTGAACAAATTGTACATCTTATTATCTTCTTAGAAGAAAAAATAACATAAAAGCATCTTCGTTTCAAGAGAATTTATGTTTTAAAGATGAATGGTATAATTTAATACTTTAGTAAGGTTTTTTTTTCTTTTTTGCTCTTTTGTGAGATTCAGGCCTTGCACACAAGTGAAGCATTTGTTACCTACCCTTGAAGTCAAAGGCTTTGCAAAGGGTTTGGTCAGTTGGTTGGGAGATGGGATTGCATTGCAGAGAGATGCCAACAACACGGCTTCAATTGCTGAGGTTACCATGAATGCTCCTGCCTTCTCAACCTCTCCCCTCACCAAAGGTAACCCTTAGGTTATACTCAACACCAGTCATGTCTCTCCTGTAGGGGAGCGGTCCCATGGGAGTTTGGTAATTTGCCCTTAACAAAACAAGTTTTTCAATTCCAGTTTTATTATCAATTGAATTCAAGCTCCACCAGCTGCCGCAGTGATATCTGAACTTGTATCCTCAGAATGTTAACTCAGGGTCCTCTTGCTTACCAGTCATAGAATGGTACAGCACAGAAACAGAGCCTTCGGTCCAACTTGTCCATATCGAGCAGATATCCTAACCTAATCTAGACCCATTTGTCAACACTTGGCCCATATCCCTCTAAACCCTTCCTATTCATACAACATGACCACCATCTCCAACCATTGTTTGACTGAGAATATGATAAGGATTGGGTTCCGTTCACCTAAGAAATGTTGAAAAACTAACAGCTCATGAACACAAGGTTGAGAAGCAGGAGGAGGCTGCTGAGCCTGCCCCATCACTCAGTAAGGTCATGGCTGATCCTGCTATAGCTTCAGCTTCACTCCTAACCCTACAACTTTCAGTTCCCTTGGCAATCAAAAATCTATCAAACCATTCTGGCAAAGACAATTCCACAGACTAAGGATCTCTCAGAGAGAAAAAAATATATTCTTATGCTAATCGTAAATGGGAGACAGCTAGTTTTTAAAATGGGTCCCACCACTTTCCGCTTCTCCCCGCTACCTGACAAACACCCAGCCTTCCCACATTCCCCAACCTCCTCCCTCCCAAACCTCCTCCCTCCCCCACCCCCCCATTCCAACTCCAGCCATTTAGCAATCTAGAAACAAAGGTAGGCCACTCAGCCCCTCAAGACTGCTCTGCCATTCTAGATCATGCCTGATTGTCTCACTCAATGTCATGTTCCCACACTATTTACCCATATCCCTTGATGTTATTCTTAATTAGAAATCTATCAAATTCTCTGTTAACTTACACAATAACTACTTTTCCACAGGCCTCTGGGTTGGAGATTTCCAAAGATTTACTAACTTCTGAGTGAAGAGTTTGATCATCATCTCAGACCTAAATGTTTGCCTTTTATATTGCCCTCTGGTGCTAGACCCCACAGCAGGAGAAACATAACTTTTGCATTTGTCCATCCCTAAAAGGATTTTGAGCATTTCTAATGAGACCCTCTCATTTTTTCACAATCCAGAAAATATAGGTTCAGACTCCTGAGTTGTCATAAGATGAGGATAAGACTATCCTCATAAGATAGTCCCACCATCTGAGGAATCAGTCTTGGGGACATCCATTGTCTTCCCTCTATGACAAGTATCCCTTTTCTCGGCAAGGAGACCACAGCTGCACACAACGCACCAGATGCAGTCTCATCCGTTTTCTGTACAATGGACACAAGGCTTCTTCGTTCCTGGACATTAGTTCTGTTGTGATAAAGGCAAGATACACCATTTGTCTTCTCAATTGCTTCCTGCCCCTCCATGCTAACTGTCAGTGATTTATGAACTTAGACGCACAGACCTCTTTAGACATCAATATTTTTCAATCTCTCACCATTTAAGAAATACTCTGTTTCTTAATTTCTCCCAGAAAAGAAAATCTGTTTTAAAAATGTATTCATACATGGAATGTGGGCGTTGATGGCTGGCCAGTATTTATTGCCCATCCCTGAGTTGCCCTCAAGAAAGACTGCCTTCATGATACGCTGCAGTCCACCTGATATGGGTAGAACCACAATGCCATTAGGGAGGGAATAATCTCACACTTCCAGATTTTTTTTCAATTCCAGATTTTATTATCAATTGAATTCAAGTTCCACCAACTGCCGCAGTGACAGCTGAACTCATATCCCCAGAATGTTCACTCAGGGACCTCTTGTTACCAGTCCTAGAGATGTACAAAACAAAAACAAACCCTTCAGTCCAACTTGTCCATGATGATCAGATACCTTGACCCAAGGCCAGGACAATCTCAGAATCCCTACAGTGTAGATAGAGGCCAATCAGCCCGTCAGGTTGGCACCAGATGCTCTATGTCAGCTAATGATTGCACTCATTATATTGCTAAGTATTTGAATGGGAAATTCAAATGGGAAATTTGAAGAAGCAATCTGTTACATCATGTAATCTTCCCCATGACTATTGCTATTTTTGTCCAAAAGGTGGATGGAATATTGTGTGGATGTAGCATCGCCAACCCAAGCTTTGACATGCCTCAACGCACAGGTCATTGAGAATCCTAATTCTTCCCAGGCCTATGCGTAAATTCACATTCTAGCCCGCTTGTATAATCAATTACCATGTGTCTCTCGGGTAACATGGACAAGGTATCCTGAAGCAATTCAGCCTTGTTTCCTCTTGATGGTCATTGTCCTGATTTAGCAGGTTCATCTCTGTAAGGCCAAAATGAGCAAATCTTCTTCGGAACAAACAAAAACAGAAATTGCAGTAGAAACTCAGCAGGTCTGGCAGCATCCATGGAGGGTTAACATTTCAAAGTCAGTGACTCTTCTTCTCAGGAGCTTATTTAACCAGGTCAGGCCGACTGGATAATGGTCTGTTGCAACTCTTAAGTGTCACCTTTGGCAGTTGACAATTGCAAGTGTTCACAATGGCTCTGGACGAGATATAACAGTTGGGAGCGTGTTGCTGGAAAAGCACAGCAGGTCAGGCAGCATCCGAGGAGCAGGAAAATCGACGTTTCGGGCAAAAGCTCTTCATCAGGAAACTGATGAAAGGCTCCGGACCGAAATGTTGATTCTCCTGCTCCTCGGATGCTGCCTGACCTGCTGTGCTTTTCCAACAACACACTCACAACTCCGATCTCCAGCATCTGCAGTCCTCACTGTCTCCTACGAGATATAACAGGTCAACCATGAGAACGCCTTCAACCTCAGTCAAGAGAAGCAACATGTAGGTCAGGTAGGAAAACGTGGTCTTTGTGTGGGTTGAGCAATCTGCTCAGCATGTAGGATTCGGTACCTGGCTTTGATCTGATTTCAACTTCATACCCTTGCATCTGGATAAATAAACACCGCAAATGGAGCAGGACACATTCGAGGCTTCATAACAGATCATTTCTAGTTGCTTATGATCTGTTTCAGTGGTGAATTTCTTGCCAAATAAGTGGATGTGAAACTGCACTGTGTCAAATACCAGCTCTAACATCTCATGCACTATACTTAGCAGCACGGTGGCTCAGCGATTAGCACTGCTGCCTCATAACACCAGGGACCCAGGTTTGATTAGACCTCCCCGATGACTGTCCATGTGGCGTTTCTCACCATGTCTGTGTGGGTTTCCTCTGGGTGCTCTGGTTTTCTCCTACATCCAAAGATGTGCAGGTTAGATGGATTGGCCGTGGGAAATGCAGGAATAGCATAAGCGGGGGGTCTGGGTGGGTTGCTCTTCAGATGGTCAGTGTGGACTGAATGGCCTGCTTCACACCATAGGGGAATTGATTATTCCATATTGACGAGGTTGGGTTTCGAAACAAAAACAACAGACTTTTCGTCTTGCGAAAAGACACATGCCTAGGCATTTTTGCTTTGCATCTACTTCCAGAATGATGTCTTTCCTGGGGTGATAATGTTGCAAGGGATAAAATTTTGTTAACATGTTGGTGGTCACCTTGCTGCACATTGGAGATATTCTTGAGAAAGTCTCTCCTGTGAAGTTGGGAATGTGTGAGAAGAGCATGGTGAAAATTAGAGGCAATATCAAAGTGTCTCTTTAACCTGTGGGATTGGCATTTGTTTAATACTCTGAACCCTACTGGGATCAAGACAAATTCTACTGGTGGATAAAATGGATGTGTAAAAATATTTATCTGACTGATGTTGAGCTGGTTGTGTTGTTAAATGAAAGTCAATGCCATTGAGCTGCTGTTTTCAGTGAGTGAAGATTATGGTCATGCTCTTCCTTTGATTTAACCATGATCATGTCATAGACACAAGGTCTATGCCCAGTAAGGCGATCCATCTGCTGCCAGAATTGGTCTTGGCTTACTGATAGCTTAAATGGTAACTATCAAAAACAGCACTATCCAAACATTATCCTGAATAGCATGACGCCTGGGATTCTTCCACTAAACATGTGGACCAATAGCCAGGCTTTACATCTAGTTTGAAAAATAAGCCGGCTCTGTAAATTTTAGAAGTATACTCTTCCACCATCAATATTTCATGTGAAGATCATTTTAAATGAAAAGTTGAGACCTTTTGGATCTAGAACTCAATAAATATCTGCAATTAAAATCTAGCATAATGGTGATTGTTTCACCACTAACAAACTGTAAAAATCTATCACCAATACCCTTCAGAGAATGAAGTCTGACAATTTTACCCAGGTCCATATATAGAGGAGGAGGCAATGGTCTAGTGGTTTTATTGCTGGATTGTTTACTCACAGACCCGGGTCATGCTCTGGGAACCTGGGTTTGAATCCTGCAAGGGCAGATGGTAGACTTTGAATGCAATAAAATCTGGAATTAGGAGACTATTGATCATCATGAATCCATTGCCAATGGTTCAAAAAACTCACCTGGTTCACTAACGTCCTTTAGGGAAGGAAGCTACCATCCTTACCTGGTCTGGTGGACTCTTAACTACCCTCTGATATGGACTCAACAAGCCACTCAGTTGTGTCAAATTGCTACAAAGTCTAAAGAAAGGAATGATAATGGATGGACTACCCAGCATCGAACTAGACACAGGAAATGACATGGGCATTCTCAGCCCAGCAATTCGTAAGTTCTCCTTATGAACATGTGAGGACTTGTGCCAAAAGTGGGAGAGCTTTCTCACAAACTAGTCAGGTAGCAAACTGACATGGTCATACTCACAGAATCGTGCCTTACAGTCAAATGTCCCAGGCAACACCATTACCATATCTGGGTGTGTCCTGTCCCCACAAACAGGACAGACCCAGCAGAGGTGGTGGCACAGGGGTATACAGTGAGATTGGAGATATCCTGGGAGTTAGCAACAGTAACTCTGAACCCCATGAAATCTCATGGCATCGCGTCAAAAATGGACAAGGAAATCTCTGGTTGATTACGAAGTACTCCTTCAACTGATCCGTTTTCCTCCATGTTGAATGTCACTCAGTGAAACGTTGAGGTTGGAAAGGGCAGAGAATAGACTCTGGGATGATGGGATTGGGATGGTCTTCTCTTCTGCCACTGTCATTACTGAATGATGTGGCCATGTCCTATAGTACGTAGCAATGAGATTGGACCTCAAAAAATGGTGAGAGGACCAACAGTAGAGAAAGATGTATATGACCTTTTCATCACCTGATTGCCAGTCATTGCTACATCTGTCTATTGCAGTACTGGTAGTGGTGACTATAGCACAGCCCTTATGGTAGATTAAGTCTCTTGAGAAGATCCTCCATCATGTTGTACAGCATTATCATGTGAAATGAGAAATCTTTGTACAGATCAAGCAACTCAAAACTGGGCATCCATGAGGCGCTGCAGGTTATCAACAGCAGCAGAATTGTATTCAAACACAACCTGTAACCTCATGGCCCTCAAATACCCCCACACTACCATTACCATCAAGCCAGGGATCAACCCTGGTTTAATGAAGTCTGCAGTAGGGCCTACCAGGAGCAGCACCAATCATATCTAAAAACTAGGTGTTAATCTGGAAGCTACAACGCAAGACTACCTAAGTGCCAAAATAATAGAAGCACCAAGTGATGGATGGATCTAAGTAATCCCATAATCAATAGATCAGTCCTGCCCCATTGTAAATGGTGCTGGACATTTAAATCACAAATATCCTCAGCCTCAAAATCAGGGAGCCCAGCACCTCAGTGCAAACGTTAAGGCTAGAGTACTCATATCCATCTTTAGCTAGCATGTTAAGTGGATGATCTACCTTGGCATCCTCCAGAGGTCTCCAGCGTCACAGATGTCAGTTTTCAACCAAACCAGCTCGCTCAATGTGACATTAAGAAAGACCTGGAGGTGCTCAGTACTATTGATCCAAACAACATTCCAGCAATAGTATTGAAGACTTGCGTTTTTGAATTAGTCACAACCTGCTTCACCAATGACTTTTACTCTGTTATGTCAGAAATGTGAATGGTTCGTTGTGTAATCATCAATATTCAACATCATTCACGATACCCCAGATAGCCCATGTCTGAATACAGAAAGACCTGGCCGACACTTTGGCTTGGGCTAATAAGTACCCAGTAATATTTGTGCCACACCAGTGCCAGGCAATAATTACCACCAATGAGAGAATCTACCATTACTGAAACCTCCACTATTAACATCCTCGGACTTATCATTGACCAGAAATTACACTGTATCATCCATATAAATACTCCAAGAGAAGGTCAGAGGTTAGGAATTTGAAATAACTGCTGAAATAGAGGCTGATATCCCATCACCAAGTCACACTTTATTTACTTGTACATAGTAACTGCCTATAGCCAGCCAGCTCGGAGTCAGTCCCCTGAACTGAGGAGATTCTAAACCCCCTGTTTGTTTTTTTTAACCTTAGATGGTCCTGGCAGCAGCAGTCCTTAAGCCTGAGTGGGGCCTCAGGCAGCAGCAGTTAAGACAGGCCCCAGGCACTGGCAGCAGTGTTCAGCTGTGGGAAAGGCCTAGACTGCAGCAGTAGAACCAGGCCCAGATATTGGAGAGGCCCAGACTGCAGCAGTAGAACCAGGCCCAGATATTGGAGAGGCCCAAGCTGCAGCAGTAGAACCAGGCCCAGATATTGGAGAGGCCCAAGCTGCAGCAGTAGAACCAGGCCCAGATATTGGAGAGGCCCAGGCTGCAAGAGTAGAACCAGGCCCAGAAATTGAAGACACCCAGGCTGCAGCAGGAGCAGCAGCAATGGCAGTAGCTGCTTGTGCATCCAATTACAGTCCAGTAAAAGAAAAAAGAGAAACCCAAAAACAAACACACAAAAACAAAACCAGAAGTCAAATGTCTCCTAGCTTAGAGAACTCTCCTCTTCTTCCTCCTCACAAAACACTGGCTGTGGCCAGCCAACTCGGAGTCCTACATCTGAACTGAGGAGATTCTAATCTCCTGGTTATATCTTCCTTTTCCTTTTTCTTAGTACCCATGTTGTGTGTGTGCAGGTGTGAGACACAGTGAAAGACAACAGGTGTACAAATCTTTATTCAATTTCCACCACCAGGAAGAAAGGAAACACCTGAGTGGCCAGTGACAAGTGGTGCCCTTCACATCAAAGGGCAATGCTGCATGAGCAAACAGTGAAGGGGAGGGCAAGGATTAAATCAAAATAGAGTTGGAGGGGGAAATAAAGCACTCCACTCCCTGCGGTGCCCACCTCTCCCTGAACAGCTCGAGGGAATTGGTAGACACCACATGCTCCTTCTCCAGGGACACCTGGGCTCTGACGTAGCCATGGAAGAGGGGCAGGACCCCCTGTTTATTTTATTTTTTGGTGTACAAATCTTTATTCAATTTCCACAACCAGGAAGAAAGGAAACACCAGGGTGGCTAATGACAAGCAGTGACCTTCTCAGACGGCATTGCTGTGTGATCAAACAGCAAAGGGGAGGGCAGGGGTTAAATTAAAACAGAGTTGGAGGAGGAAATAATGCACTCCACTCCCTGCGGTACCCACCTCTCCCTGAACAGCTCAAGGGTGTTGGTAGACACCACGTGCTCCTTCTCCAGGGTCACCCGGCTCAGGCGCAGCTGTGGAAGAGGGGCAGGACCCCCTGTTTATTTTGGTCAGCCACACCTTGCCTGATTGGTCCAGGTTGACAACCTTAATCAAGGATTTCATAATCAATAAGATCCAGCTGGTTCCAATCACTACAGAATTCTGTGATGAATAACTCACCTCCTATCTCCCCCGCATCTGGCCATTATCTCCAAGACACAACTCAGGAGTGTGATGTAATACTCTCCACTCGCCTGGACATGTGCAGTCAACAGTCAAGGAGTTTGACACCACGAGGTGCAGGACAGCCTATTTGATTGGCACCCTATCTACAACTATCCATGTTCACTCCCTTCACCACTGACACAATGTGTAGCATCTACAATTCACTATGACACCTCCAACAGCACTGCTCAGATGCACCGCTTTGTCCACCTAGAAAAACATGGGGGCACCACAATCTGCAAATTCCCCTCCCAGCTATACGGCATCGAACTAGGTTACTGTTCCTTCACAGTCACTGGGAACTGCCTTCCTAACAGCACTCTGGCTGTCTCTTACATCCCAAAAACTGCAGTCGTTTCAGAAGGGTAACTCACTAACATCTTTGTAAGGGCCATTGAGGATAGACGATAAATGATAGCCCAGTCAGCAATGCCAACATCCTCAAAATGAGTAAAAAGGGTGGAACAAAGTAAGGATACTTTAACAACCCATTTAGACGTGTATTTATATTTTAAAACGTAAACAGTGAAACAGAGGACATGGCAGCACATTTTGTTCAGCTGTTTTTAAGATTAGCATGCAATGTATTGCAAATTATTCAAAGCAAAGGAGCAGCGTGCACAAAGAATGAAAGTTCATGCAAGGGGTTTTCCAAGAAGCCAGCACAGAAGTTGGCATGGTTTAAAGCACTCAGCTCTCAACCTTTACTTGCCCGTCAGAATGCTGCCCCACCTCGCATTCCTTTCTCACGACTCACTGATACGTCAAGCCTCAGAATGGGGCTTCACTGGAACGTTTTGAGGTATTGTTATATTTGCTGATTTACAAAAGGGGCAACATTCTTTTTAATGTCACAATGGAAACTCTGGCAAATAACGCTTAGCCAGGCCATTTCCTTCCAGTTGCTTTGCCTTAAGCTCAGCAAGCTCTGAAGTTAATACTTTGGGACAACTAAGTAAAAAGCTGCTTCAGCAAATCGGGAGACACTGGGCCATAAACTTGAGAAATCTCGAGCAAAGTGTAATCCATTGACTTTTGCCCCATTGCAACAGCACACTGTTGTGCTAATATTTTATGCTGATGTCTACGATGTTTTGGCAATTTAAATATAAACAGGGAATGGAATTGAAATACCACAAGGTTGGAATCATAGTTTCAGTTCAGATACTGGCATTATTGGCACAACAATTCATTGATAACTTGATGATTGGTTTCGAATTTTCACTTGTAAACTGGGGGAACATATCAGCCCGGATCTTGCAATCACTGTCAAAGCAACAGGGCTCATTGCAAATGTAAAATAAGATTTCCCCACAAACATTTGGCACTCTAAGAGGGTGAGCATTTCTCTTTTCCCCACTGCCTTTTAAATCTGGTGCCATCAACAGGATCTCCTGGTATGTACGAGCAAGGAGTTAAGGTCAACAAAAAAATCAACCTGAAGTCTTCTCAAAGACATTAAGCCACAAAGTTAAAAGCAAATAATCTTTCACTTGGAATTCCTACAGTGTGGAAACAGGCCGTTCAGCCCTACAAGTCCACACCAACCTTCCAAAAACTATCCCACCCAAACCCATTCCCCAACATTTACCCCTACCCTACACACCCCTGAACACTATGAGCAATTTCGCCTGGCCAATTCACCTAACCTGCACATTGTGGGAAGAAACTGGAGCACCTGGAGGAAACCCATGCAGACACGGGGAGAATGTGTAAACTCCACACAGACATTCGCCTGAGGCTGGAATCAAGCCCGGGTCCCTGGCGCTGTGAGGCAGCAGTGCTAACACTGAGCCACCACGCCACCCCATTCTAAAGTAAATTTTCAAACAGCAAAATATGTATTAAGAGGGTAAAACAACAAACAAATCCTTTCTTTAAAGAAAAATGTCATCTTTCTCACCTTAATGTAGAAATTCAACAATCAACAAGTATAAAATTATTCTTTCAGGGATCAAGAGTCAGCAGTAATAGTAAAATGATTATGCCTTTAAAAACCCTGTTACATCTCATTGAACTGGGCATGACCATCTCAATAAAAACCAAATGAACTGTTGTAAATCACAATCAAAAACAAAAACAGAAGTTATTGGAAAAGCCCAGCAGGTCTGGCAGCATCTGTGGAGAGAAATCAGACTTAACGTCTCTGTTCAGAACGCACAACTGTCTCAAGGGCTATTTTCAGTGAGAGCAAAAGCAGGACTTTCTCCATGGACTTCAGGACCCCCAAAATTACGGTCAAAAGCCCACAATGTGGTCAGAATCAAGTTGGAGGTACTGAGAGTATCACATGGCTGTTGGCAAGGTGGAAATCTGGCAGGAAACCTGGGAAACTAGGAAAGGCCCCTGGCCCCTACATCCCAATCAGGCAAGGCTGAGGCTACTAGAAGGTCTTTCCTGGCATCAAGACCCCTGGGGAGAAAGTCCAAACCAGCCAGCCAATCAGAACCTAGCTGCTTTTGCAATCAGAAGAGGAGACCGTGGAAGAACAATTGCCAAAGTAGAGGAGCTGGGACAAAAACGAAGTGGTACAAGAAGGGTATGGAAGATCCTGCTCGGGGTTTGTGGTGGGTTGAGGTGGGGGAGGGGTTGGGAATGTCAGAAGTAAGAGTGGAGAGTGGCTTCAGAGGGAAAACCCCCTGCCACCACCAAGTCCTTAACTCAATCAGGCTCATCAAGGGAAACCACTCCCTCAGCTCTCAAAAAAGGTGAATATCTGTTGCAAGGAGGCAGCAATCATACACCAGACATGACGACAAATCTGCCTGCTGCTGGGCTAATCCCAGTGACAGGCTGAGGACCTCCAGTGGTCCTTAGTTGACTACTCAGGGGCCTGATTTTGGGGCAGCATGGGATGGTTCACCAGCGGACTTCCTGCCCATAACTTAGTCATAACAGTTGGGAGGGGGATGTGGGGTTTATGTAGGCCACCATCCCAATTAATTAAATGCCCTTCCAGCCTTCAAGCTCACCTGGGCTGGGAGTAGAAAATCCCATCCTGTGTTGTAAGGATGTGCAGGTTCAGTGGATTGGCCACACTAAAATTACCCATACTGTCTAGGGATGTGCAGTTTAGGTGGATTAGCCACACTAAAATTACCCATACTGTCTAGGCATGTGCAGGTTAGGTGGATTTTCCCCACTAAAATTACCCATACTGTCTAGGGATGTGCAGGTTAGGTGGATTGACCATGCGAAATGCAGGGTTACTGGGATTAGGTAGGGGGGGTGGATCTGGGTGGGATGCTTTTCAGAAGATCGGTGTTGGCCGAATGGCCTGCTTCCATGTTGTAGGGATTCTATGATTCCAAGTAAATATGAGCCTGACAGCGCAAAATAGAGGTATTTTACCTTCAACTTACTTAGCTTAAAGCTAGCCTTAGCAGTTTGACCACCATTACTGGAATGGAAACTCCTTCACAAGGCAGCCTAGGGCCTGCTTGGAGTGCTATCTCTCAAACCCCTCCCCCCAGCTGACCTGATAGGAGGATGCCTTCAAACAGCAACACAGGGATCTGAAGAATGGCTGGAACATTCCAGCTGACCTTTGGAAATAGGCTTTTGAGTGCCTCAGTTGGCTGTCCCTAAAGTTTGTTGAAGGTTGGCCATTCTGCACCCCATTCCACTTCTGGCATAATATCCTGATGGAGCGATGGAACTGAGGGCCTGGATTCCTGCTTGGTGATATCGACATCTGCAACCCCCCCTTCTGTCTGCCCACACCCTGATCATATCTACATCTGCCCTCCCCACCATATGCCCATGCCCTGGTCATATCTACATCTGTCCCTGTAAGCCTACGCCCTGGTCATTGGTCCATCTGTGCCCCTGTGTGCCCATGCCCTAGTCATAACTACATCTGTCCCCATGTGCCCACATCCTGGTCATATCTACATCTGTGCCCCAGAGTACCCATGTCCTGGTCATCTGTGCCTTTCTGTGTCCACACCCAACAAGGCTTAGAAACTCGCCCCTAAGACCTCCAAGAGTGAAAGCTTCCATCAGCTCCAATCAATTGTCCACTGGTTGCAGTCTGAAGACATCTCAAGGGTGAGCTACATGTATAGTGAGGAACTACTGAAAGCAGCTCCCAGATTTCTCCATTACCATGCTCAGCAGCTGTTTGTTTTAATGGCAAAATGTCACAGCCAATGTAAAATCAAACGACTATTCAGAAACTAATACAACATTGAGGAAGTAAAATAATCCAGTCAGCATCTGTAGAAAGAGAAAAAGAAGTTACTGATACCACAGAGGTGTAACATTCATGAGGTCAGAAACTGGAGTACTACCGTTAGATTATAACCTGCCATTTCACTTTACTGACCAGATGTACAATTCCAGTATTTTCTGTTTTGTTTCTAATTTGCAGTTTTCGCTTACATCTTGTGCATGGCTAGGCTTTCTGGCACAACAGTGAGCAGCTGACTTCTCAGAGGGATTGGGAATTGAGTTAGGGATGTGGATCGAACCCACACAGAGGGTGTCCAATCTAAATACTGTTATAAAGACTTAGAAAGGAAAGTTGAGGTCATAGAGATGTACAGCTTGGAAACAGACCCTTATGTCCAACATGTCCAGGCCGACCAGCTATTCTAACCTAATCTAGTCTCACTTGCCAGTAACTGGATCATATCCCTCTAAACCTTTCCTATTTATATACCCACCCAGATGCCTCTTAAATGCTGCAATTGTACCAGCCTCCACCACTGCCTCTGGCAGCTCATTCCATACACATACCACCCTCTGCGTGAAAAAGTTGACCCTTTAGTCTCTTTTATATCTTTCCCCTCTCACCCTAAACCTATGCCCTCTAGTTCTGGATTCCCCCACCCCAGGGAAAGACTTTATCTACTTATCCTATCCATGCCCCTCATGATTTTATAAACCTCTAGAAAGTCACCCCTAAGCCTCCGACACTCCAGGGAATATAGCCCCAGTCTATTCAGCCTCTCCCTATAGCTCAAATCCTGGCAACATCCTTGTACATCTTTTCTGAACCCATTCAAGTTTCATAAAATTCCTTCCGATAAGAAGTAGACCAGAATTGCATACAATATCCCAAAAGTGGCCTAACCAACATCCTGTACAGCTGCAACATGACCTTCCAACTTCTATGCACAATACTCTGACCAATAAAGGAAAGCATACCAAATGCCTTCATCACTATCCTATCTACCTGCAACTCTGCTTTCAAGGAACTATGTACCTGCACTCCAAGGTCTCTTTGTTCAGCAGCACTCCCTAGGATCTTACCATTAAGTGTATAAGTCCTGCTAAGATTTGCTTTTCCAAAATGCAGCACCTCACATTTATATAAATTAAACTCCATCTGCACTCCTCAGCCCATTGGCTCACCTGGTCAAGATCCTGTTGTCCTTTGAGGTAACCTTCTTCGCTGTCCACTACACCTCCAGTTTTGGTGTTATCTGCAAACTTACTAACTATACCTCCTATGCTCATATCCAAATCACTTATATAAATGAAGTGTTTCCCTGAGAAGGAAATGAGCAGTGAACATGACATATAAATAGAGACTGGATTAGTTAGGACTATATTCACTGGTCGTTAGCTGGCCGCAACTAGCTACAAAAAGACATGACCCTCTCTCACTAGTATCCTCACATACAGATGACGAAGGACACCACTTTGACTGGGATAACATATCTATCCTAGGACAAGCCAAACAAAGACACGCACGAAAATTCCTAGAAGCATGGCATTCCAACTGGAACTCTATCAACAAACACATTGAGTTAGACCCCATTTACCAAATCCTGAGAAAAGAAACAGGAAGTGACTTCAAAATAGGAAATAACATCACCACAAGAAATGACATTACCAACCCAAAGAAACCCATACATATAAATAGAAAGCAGGAATTTTCAGCATTACTTCACCTGAGGCCCACTAAATATGTTATGTAGTAGGGTAACGAAACGTCTGGAAATGAACCTTTCAGCTCAGCAAGCAAACCTACATCCAATAGAACCAAGGTCTTGGGAAGAGAATTCTAGATTTCTGCTGTCCTTTTCATGATAAAGTGCTTCCCGAATTCACTCAAACGTAAGCAAGCTCTAATAGAACATAGAACATAGAACATAGAACAATACAGCACAGAACAGGCCCTTCGGCCCACGATGTTGTGCCGAACTTCTAACCTAGATTAAGTACCCATCCATGTACCTATCCAAATGCCGCTTAAAGGTCGCCAATGATTCCGACTCCACCACTCCCACGGGCAGCGCATTCCATGCCCCCACCACTCTCTGGGTAAAGAACCCACCCCTGACATCTCCCCTATACCTTCCACCCTTCACCTTAAATTTATGTCCCCTTGTAACACTCTGTTGTACCTGGGGAAAAAGTTTCTGACTGTCTACTCTATCTATTCCTCTGATCATCTTATAAACCTCTATCAAGTCACCCCTCATCCTTCGCCGTTCCAACGAGAAAAGGCCGAGAACTCTCAACCTATCCTCGTACGACTTCCTCTCCATTCCAGGCAACATCCTGGTAAATCTTCTCTGCACCCTCTCCAAAGCTTCCACATCTTTCCTATAGTGAGGCGACCAGAACTGCACACAGTACTCCAACTGTGGCCTAACCAAAGTCCTGTACAGCTGCAACATCACTTCACGACTCTTGAATTCAATCCCTCTGCTAATGAACGATAATACTCCATAGGCCTTCTTACAAACTCTATCCACCTGAGTGGCAACCTTCAAAGATCTATGTACATAGACCCCAAGATCCCTCTGTTCCTCCACCTGACTAAGAACCCTACCATTAATCCTGTATTCCGCATTCTTATTTGTTCTTCCAAAATGGACAACCTCACACTTGGCAGGGTTGAACTCCATCTGCCACTCCTCTGCCACTAATCTTCAAACTTTCTCATCTCATTCACAATCCTCCCACCAGAGGAAGTAGGTTCTCTGCATTCACTCACTTGAATCCTTAGCACCTCAATCAGATCGCGCCCTCTCTCCTTGAATCTTCTGATATTGAAAAATATTCATCCAAAAATCGTATATACATGTTTTTAAATCAATTTAATGGCTGTTAGGAAAATGTTGCATTCAGGAAACAAGAGCCAGCCTTTCACAAGGAACTATTTTCAGTTTTCATTATGGTTCAGAGAGTGAATAAGACAAAGAGCACAATTATTTATGTCATATTATGTCTCTTAAAGGTATAGTGACCATGAGGCATACTCATGATATCATCACTGTACCATAACATGTGAGCTCATAGTACAAAGATCTCAGATCAGATCACTAAACTTGGAACACTTGAAGTATGAGAACTAGGAGAAAGTGAGCACTGCAGATGCTGGAGATCAGAGTCGCAGAGTGTGGTGCTGGAAAAGCACAGCCGGTCTGGCAGCATTCGAGGGGAGGAGCATCAACTTGGGCCATATCCCATGAAACCCTTCCTGTTCATATACCCATCCAGATGCTTCTTAAATGTTGTAAGTATACCAGCGTCCACTACTTCCTCTGACAGCTCATTCCATTCACGTACCACCCTCTGTGTGAAAAACTTGCCCCTTAAGTCCCTTCATATCTTTCCCCTCTCACCCTAAACTTATGCCCTCAAAACCTGATGAAGAGCTTATGCTCAAACTATCGGATGCTCCTCGAATGCTCCCTGGCCAGCTATGCTTTTCCATCACCACACACTCTTCGACCCACTTGAAGTATGGAACACTACTCGAGACATTTTCTTCTATTGCAGCTGAATAGCCCAGGCACCGGTATGCCTGTGAATATATTGTCTGCTGGCTGCAATAAACATCTTTAAGATTTTTCAATACCACTTTATTCGTGCCCAGTTTCATAAATTATGATAGGTAGCATAAGCATTGCCACATCAAGTAAAATATCCTGCTGGAACAAACCCCATATCAACATATTTCAATAACAAGGGCCCCAGATAGGTCCTAGCATCCAGTGAGTGAGGTGATGTCAGCTTGGCTGGACTGTCAGTATAGATTCTGCACTTGCCCTCAGTTCACCGGGCAGGAGAAGGAATAGTCAGCTGTGTCTTCTTGGAGTGACCATCTGGCTGGAGTATAGTGAGAAGCTGGTGGGATGGGATACAGTGTGTATTTGTGAGTATGGAAAGATCATTGTTTTAAGAGACACGGCATATAACTCGAGTGTGGAGAGTTAGGGACTTGGATGGCATATAGTGTCCGTGAACAGTTTTGAGCGGGGTGAGATACAGTTTGTGTGCGTGAGGATGAGGAGTTGAGCGGGGTGGAGTGTGACAAGTTGGACAGAGCACAGTTTATGCATGCATGTTTGCAGGTCTTTATCTAAATTTGACTGATAACAGTGAAGTATCCAGTGGTTGAGCAGTTTGCTACCTCCGGGTTGAATCTAGGTCAGGTGGATAAAGGTACTGGAGAACAGTCAGTATTTGCACAATCAAATCCGAATACAATGCAACGTCTTATGTGGAGAAGCAGGAAACGTAGGTTCACAGAATTCACATCAGTGGATACTGTATGGGGGATGACATGATTCTCTTGTTGAAATATATTTTGTCCTTCAATGTGTTAAAAATAAATCAATGGAAAGAGACATAGCTGTTTTTCACTCAATTGCTTTGCTTAAGTGCCAGGGGTTGACCATAAAGGCAATGGTGTATTTAACAAGCAAATCTATACTTCAACAGGCAGCTTTCAAGCAACAAAATAAAGTCTTTTCAGCAAGTCATTTGAGAAATTGTCTAGAAAATTGACTCATGCTTTAGAAATACACCTGATCTCAAATTTAAACAAGGTCTTCTAATTCACCAGCTTTAACTATTCCTGCTATGTATTGTCAGTGCTGTGGTTTTTCATCTTCACCTACCTTCAAACATCAACTTATTTTACCTACTTTCAGATGCTGAGAAGCCTTGTGTGTACTGTTAGCATTTTCCGATTTTATTTCATATTTCTAACATCGGCATGCCCAGTTAAGTTTCACAAAACCCAAACAGCAGAACCAATATAGAATCACTTGATCACAGAGGCCATTCAGCCAATCATTTATCTGCCAGCTCTCAGGATGAGAAATACACCTAATGACAGTTTCCTGTGGTCTCCCAGTAACCTGCATTGAAATAAAAGTCTAATACATCTTTGGGAGTCTCAACTGAATCTGTTCTCCCACACTCTCAGACTGCATCGAATCATTCATTGCATGAAAAGCTTATCTCAATATCACTTTTGCTTCTTTTTCCAATTACTTTAAATCTCAAACTTTTCACAAGTGGCAACAATATTCCGTTATCTACTCTGACCCATGAATTTGAATACTTCGATCAGATCTCTTCTCAGTCTTCTCTTCTCTAGGGTAAAGTGTTCTAACTTCTCCAACCCATCTTCCTAACAGAAGTTCTTCACCCTTGTAACTATTCTTTGGAATCTTGCTTCCACTCATGCCAATTTCTTCACAACCTTCCAAAAGTGTGACACCCAGAACTGGGCAGCATGGTGGCTCAGTGGTTAGCAATCTGCCTCACAACGCCAGGGACCCAGGTTTAACTCTAGCCTTAGGTGACAGTCTGTGTGGAGTTTGCAAGTTCTCCCTGTGTCTGCATGGGTTTCCTCCAGGTGCTCCAGTTTCCTCCTACAGTCCAAAGGTGTGTAGTTCAGGTGAATTGGCCATGCTAAATTGTCCATAGTGTCAGGGATGTGTAGGTAAGGTGCTTTAGTTAGCGGTAAATGTAGAGTAATAGGGGAATGGGTCTGGGTGGGATACTCTTTGGAAGGTCGGTGTGAACTTGCTGGGCCAAATGGCCTGTTTCCACACTGTAGGGATTCTATGATTCTAAGAACTGATTTCAATACTTCAGCTGAGGCTGAACTAGCCTTATACAAGTTCAACATGACCTCTATCCTGTTGTAATCTGTACATCTCCTAAAGTCACACTTTATTAACCATCATCTCAGCCTCTTAGAACATAGAACATTACAGTGCAGTACAGGCCCTTCAGCCCGCGATCTTGTGCCAACCTGTCATACTAATCTGAAGCTCACCCCACCTACACTATTCCATGTACGTTCATTTGCCTGTCCAGTGATGACTTAAATGCACTTAAACTTGGTGAATCTACTACCAATGCAGGCAAAGCATTCCATACCCTTACCATTCTCTTCTATCAATTGTAATGCCTTTTGCATATAAACACCCAGATCCAACTGTACTATTATATTGTCTGTCTCTAGTAAGCTTGTTATGAGGAATGTGATGTTAGAGCATTTTCCTTCCCTCCTGGTCCCAATATTCATCCTGGCCACACAGTCACATTGCAGTCTGGGTCATCGCTTTGGCACCGATGCCAGTTTGCTGTTTGTCACACAGAATTCAGCAACACACAGGCCAGATTCTTGATTGATTGGTTGATTCAAAAATTGTTTGAACAGAAGCTCGGAATAAGTCAGGCTTCAAAGCCAGGTTTCCAGGTTGGAGCCTAATCCAGACCAAGTAGCATTCCAGCCTCACAATTCAACACAGCTGCCTTTGTGCAAAGCTTATCCCCCAGCGTGATACTGTTTCATGGTGAATTCAAAACCCCAATTCACTCTGAGGATTAAACATTGAGGGGAGTGCAAATGGGAGATTACAAAACATGCACCCTGATGTACCCCCACCAACTCCCCATGTGCAAACTTTCCTCTTACAGACCCTATCATTCAGGCAGACATTCGCAATCTCGAGCCAAAGCTGATACAATAGACTCTGCCCCCTTTGTGTACTGTCATTGTCAGCTTGACCCTCCATGCATAATATACAGAGTTTAGCAGGACTCTGGTTTGAATCGGCTGTTTTCAAACCAATCTTCCAGCCATATAGCCTTCACGGTTCAGAGAGACTATGTCTTATTTGCAAACGTTAAGAAAACACGTACAAGGAACACACGATTCTTCAAATAGAGGGGAGGAGGAGGAGAAAGGAAAGTTGTACCTGAGTTTCCAGCGGTGTGCGATATCCCCCGGGATGGAGTGGAAATCCGACTTTAATCCTGATTGAGCGAGGTGCCCAGTCAGCTCTGGGTGTGTGCAGGGTAACTAGGAGCTGGGAGCCAGGTGAAATTCCACCAGGCGCGTTTCATCCTGACCGTTTACTCCGTGCAGAAATCCCCACACGACCTCAAGCAAAAAAAAAACCCAGTTATCCCCAGCCTCCCTCTTGCAATCTTCTAACTTTTGTGTGTTTGAAGTGAGCCTCCGTGGAGAGCTATTTCCCCCGCAGTGTGGGCAGCCCGTTCCCCTCCATGGGAATCTCGGGCAGGCACCGCCTCTGTCCCTGGGATTGGGGAGAGGGGGAGTGGAGAATCAGCAGAAACCAAGGAGATGGGACGCTAAGCGCACCAATAAGACGAGGCGGAGCTTGGGCAGAGATCAGGGAGCGTGGCTCCAAATTTACCGAGCGGATGGGTTTGAGGGCAGACAGCACACACAGTCTCTCAAAGTTTCACAGGACAAGGGGCAGCGTTGCTTCTGTCTGAACAGTGCCGACCTTTTTTGAATGTTACACACAAACACACACTCTCTGTACCACCTCACTTAAAACATAAGACCACACATAGGCCACTGATTCTGCTCTGTCTTTTTAAAAATATATATTTTATTTTTTAAAAAAACTTTTGCATTGTCACAAACGCAGTTCGGTTCTGTACACTGGTATACACTAAGGAAACAAACAAACACTAGAGTTTGACTCTATCCAACAAACAAACCCGAAGGGTAGTAAATTACTGCAGGTGCTGGAATCTGCACTGAAAATAACTAGTGCTGGATATCACAGTGGGTCATGCAGCATCAATGGAGAATGAGCAAGCTAGGGTTTAGATTCTAGATAACTCTGAACTTGACCTGTTAGCTTGCTCTCTCTCCATGGATGCTGCCTGACGTGGCTCTGAATTAGATTACTTACAGTGTGGAAACAGGCCCTTCGGCCCAACAAGTCCACACCGACCCGCCGAAGCGCAACCCACCCATACCCCTACATTTACCCCTTACCTAACACTGCGGGCAATTTAGCATGGCCAATTCACCTGACCATGCACATCTTTGGACTGTGGGAAGAAACCGGAGCACCCGGAGGAAACCCACGCAGACACGGGGAGAACGTGCAAACTCCACACAGTCAGTCGCCTGAGGCGGGAATTGAACCCGGGTCTCTGGCGCTGTGAGGCAGCAGTGCTAACCACTGTGACACCGTGCTGCCCACACGGATATTCAGCCTTTTTTTTCGCAAACAAACTAAAGGCATCTTTTACACATACAAGACTATATTGTCATATATTTGAGGCAATAGGAGGGTCCAATAACTGAACAGACCCCCATTTACCTTCAGCAGGAAGACCTCAGATGGTAGCCTTTCCCCACTGTGCTTTGGTGGTAGCTGCCCCAGGCTTTAGTATGTCCCTCAGCACATAGTCCTGGACCTTGGAATGTGCCAGGCTGCAAAACTCAGTCAGGGTCAACTCCTTGCTCTGGAAGACCAACAGGTTTCAGGCAGACCAAACAGCGCCTTTCACCAAGTTGATGGTCCTCCAGGAGCGATTGATATTTGTCTCGTTGTGTGTCCCGGGAAACAGACTATAGAGCACGGAGTCCCACATCACGGAACTGCTTGGGATGAATCTTGCTAAAAACCACTTCCTTTCCACACAGACACACTCTGCATGATGGCTCTTGTGGTCTTTAGGCAAAGGAGTAGTCATTCAGCCCATCAAATCTGCTCTGCCTTTCAATGAGACAATGGCTGATCCAATAATCCTCAGTTCCACTTTCCTGCCTCTTCCTATAGCCCAAAGATCATAATGCTACCTGTTAATGTTGTGTTAATTGCACTGTGGAGGAATAAAAACATGTGGGGTGTTGACTGATTAACTGTCCAAAACCTATGATTTTGATTAATCTCTGTCTATCTCAACACTGAGTATACTTAACAGCTCAGCCTCCACAGCTCTCATAGTGAAGAATTCCACTGATTCATTACCTACAGAGAGAAAACATTTCTCCTTTTACCTGTCTTAAATAGGTCACTCCTTATTCTAAGATTTTACCCTTTGGTTCTAGATTCTCCCACAACAATCTCTCCGGATCTACCTCATCAAGTCCCCTAATGAACTTTGTATCTTTTAATAAGTTCACCTCTCATTCTCCTAAATTCCAATGAGTACAGGCCCAACCTACTCAACCTCCCCACATAAGGCAGTTCTTCCAGGAGAACGTCAACTCTGCCGACTGTCTAACCGTCTTCCGCAGTTATGTTCGTACCTGGGTGTCCTCGGAGGGGGAGCACGTGGTGTCCACCAATGCTCTCGATGCTTTTAGAAGGAGGTGGACACTGTTGCAGTGCTTTATTTCCCCTCCAACTCCATTTTGATTTAGTCCCTACTGCTCTCCTCACCCTGCACCCCACCCCACCCCAATCTTTGACAGATTGCAATGGCCTTAATGGACTTTGCTTCTCAATACACAATTGGAAACACAGTTGTTTATATTGCTGGTGGTTGCTAGTTGTAAAGAAAGCAAAAAAAAAGACATGGTGATTTTGGTGGTTGGAAGATACTGAGTTGTGTGTGATAACACTCCTGGGTAGAAAAGAAATGAAAAAAGAAGAATAAAGAAAAAAAAAGACAGTTCCTCCATAACTAGCATCAACCTAATGACCTTCTCCTGGACTGCCTCCAATGCTAGTATATTGTTCCTTACATAAGGGGCCCTTAGATAAGGGTACGCTGGTAGGGTCCCAACCTCTGTGTAAGAGGTCCTTTTCCAAGCTAACATCAGTTCTGAGGAAGGGTCATCCGAAACATTAACTCTGACTTCTCTCCACAGATGTTGTCAGACCCTGCTGAGCTTTTCCAGCAATTTCTGTTTTTGTTTCTGTGTAAGAAGGTCTGGGTTCAAGTTCCACATGCCCCAAACATATATGACCAGACTGGTTGAAAATATCTGGACTCAATGCATGGCTGTTGCTTATCTATTCCTTCCTCACATTCTGAATGTCCCAGTAATACTTGAACTTAGGGGCTGCCTTTCACAAGAGCGTTGTTCATTGGCCTGATAATCTGATATTCAGTTTGCAGGGAAAATCATAATGCTACCAGTTAATGTTTTGTTAATTGCATTGTTGAGATTAATAATAAATTGGTGTGTGTTATTGATTGATTAATTGTGAAGTCTCATTCATTGAGAAAGTTCAAGACACAGATCAGAACGTTTCTAGATATTAAAGATATCAGTGTATATGGGATAATGCCAGTAATTGACATTGAGGTGAATGGGTTAGAGTGGTGCTGGAAAAGCACAGCAGGTCAGGCAGCATCCGAGGAGCAGGAAAATTGACGTTTCGGGCAAAAGCCCTTCATCAGGAATTTATGTAACGTTGAGGTGAATGGGCTAGAATCAGGAGCAGGATCCAGGCCAGAATGGCATACTCTTGGTCCAGTTGCCTATGTACTGCTGTGTAATATTTCAGAAAATGGATTAAAACTAGATCATTGAAACACACCCCTCTCTGGAGGCATTTGTTACCTACCTTGGCTGAGTGGAATTGATCTTCAGAGGGCAGTTAATATTCAACAATATTTTTATTCATGAGATATGGGTATTGCTGGCTGAACATCCGATGTGATGGATTTGGGGCACATACATAAACAGATTTCTATCTCTGGAGGACTTTAGCGAACTCGGTTGGGTTTGTATGGTAACTGTTATTGGGTAGAAAGTGAGGACTGCAGATGCTGGAGATCAGAGCTGAAAATGTGTTGCTGGAAAAGCGCAGCAGGTCAGGTAGCATCCAGGGAACAGGAGAATCGACGTTTCGGGCATAAGCCTTCCTGAAGAAGGGCTTATGCCCGAAACGTCGATTCTCCTGTTTCCTGGATGCTGCCTGACCTGCTGCGCTTTTCCAGCAACACATTTTCAGCAACTGTTATTGGGTGACAATTAAACTATCCTTTATTTGCAGTTGTTTTTAATGGAACTGAAATTTCACCAATTGTCATGGTGGGATTTGAACCCATACCCATAGACCATTAGCCGTGGATTCTGAACTACTAGCCTGTTGATATTGCCACTACACCATTGCTTGCCCCTTTATTACTGTAGCTATTAAAGAGGCAATTGGATACAATAGGTTACATTCTAACTCTGGATGGCTTTTGACAAACCAATGGAACTAAAGTTAATTTCACTTCTTTAAAGGAAGTTCTGAAGCCAGTCTCGTTTCCAATTTAATGTTTATTTCCTAAGTCATTGAAAGCCTCAGATGTAGAATATTGTCACAGCCTTCTAAAAATTCAAGATAATTCCATCTATGCAAAAGCTGCTATATGCTTGTTAAGAATGTAAAGTCAGTACAGTCCTGCTTCCTCATTAGAGAGAGAGAGAGACAGCTGATGGTGGTTTAACCTGAGGGTTACTATGCATCAAGTGAGGGGAGAAGTTGAGGCCAGTGTGTTAATCTCAGCTGGCGTGGGAATTGAACCTGGGCTGCTGGTATCACTTTAATTGCAAATCAGCTAAACAGGCAACTGAGCTGAGCTCCAATCTACACGATCAATTACTTCCACAAAGGAGTTCTCTGGATTCAGGAGACATGGCCATTCGACATAAGGGTATCTTGATCTAGAGAGAATTCCTGAATTAGGTAGCAATATTGATTGTTGTTAGTTATTTAAAACACAATGGTCATCATTACCTGAAAGAAGATTCTCCATCTAAATAGTGGTTTGGGGGGGCAACACAGTGGCTCAGTGGTTAGCACTGCTGCTTCACAGCACCAGGGATCTGGGTTCCATTATATCCTTGGGTAACTGCATGTGTGGAGTTTGCATGTTCTCCCTGTGTCTGGGGTTGATCTGTTTTCCTTCAACAGCCCAAAGATGTACAATTTAGATGAATTGACTGTACTACGTTGTCCATAGTGTCCAGGGATGTATGGGCTAGCCATGGGAAACGTAAGGTTATGGGTACAGAGAGAAAGTCTGGATGGGATGCTGTGTAGAGGGCCAGTGTGGACTAAATGGGCTGAATAGCCTGCTTCCATGCATTAGGGATTCTTTGAAAGAGAACCAGTCCCTTCATTAATGGCCTATGGAGTATTTGAAAGTCATTATTGGATTATGAGCTCTGATGTAATTATTACTATCAGTACTGTTTTCACGATTTTCCAATTTAATTTATTGTTGATTATGATCTGGATGTAAAAACATAGCTTTCACACATACACACATTGTACAAAGATGGTGGCCTAAAGGCAGGTATCATTAGGCTCATAATCCAAAAGCCCAGGTTAATTCTCTGAGGCGAATCCTGCCATCAGCAGTTGGTGGAATTCATTAATAATATTTGGAATTGAAAACTAGCTTCAGTAATAATCGTCATTAGCTATCATTGATTGTTGTTTCAAAACCCATCTGGTTTACTGATGTGCTTCAGGGAAGGAAATCTGCCTTCCTTACCTGACCTGGCCTCCAATGACTACAGACTCTCAGCAATATGGTTGACTCTTAACTCTCCTTTAAAATGACCCAGCAAGCCATTCATTTTAAGGGCAACTAGGGAAGGGAAATAACTGTTGACCTTCTCAATAATGCACAGATCCCATAAAAGAGTAGGCTTTCCCAGGCCTGCGTGGCGGCATTACTACCTCACAACGCCACGGTCCCGGGTTTGATTCCTGCCTTGGGTGACTGTCTGTGTGGAGCTTACACATTCTCCCTGGGTCTGTGCGGGTTTCCTCCCACAGTCCAAAGATGCGCAGTTTAGGTGAATTGGCCATGCTAAATTGCCCCGTAGTGTTCAGGGATATACCTGGATAAAGGTATAGTTACAGGGATAGGGTGGGGGATGCGTCTTCAGAGGGTCAGTGTGGACTTGTTGGGCTGAATGGTCTGTTACCACACTGCAGAAATTCTATCATTCTTTTCAAAATTCTGTACGCTGAGATAGCTAAGCTGAGGAAAGGTAATCGTTAGGAACAGATAGATTGCCAAAAAGAGTGCACAGGAGCCTCATTTTCCATAAAGTCAGCCCGCATCAGATAGGACAGTTGCAATGATTATCAATGTCAAGTGATGTTGTTCCAGTGTTAGAGAAAATGGGGAGGAATCTGTGTGCTAGTCATCACTTGTGCTGAAAAGTAGAAATTATTTCAACAATCAAAAGTGCTTAAGAAATCAATACAATCAATCTGACCTGAAAATGTTAAGTCCTGTTTTGGGAATCATGTTCACTTGGTCTGTTAAAGTCCATGATCTGACTCAGGAGGCTTATGGAATTAATATCGATTAAAAGCTCATTTTAGTCCTAGCCCTCCTCATTTCTTTGCTACCACATTTGAAAAGTGGTAATGTCACCTGGGCAGTGATCCAGGGGCTAAGTTAATGTTTTGGTGACCCCAGTTCAAATCCCACCACGACAACATGGTGGAATTTAAATTCAGTTAATATGTTCTGGAGTTGTCACCTAGTTTCATGAATTGTGATTATAAACTGTAACTGATTGTCGCATAAACTTCGCTGTCTCACCGATGTCACATGTATATGCGACTCCAGATCCACAACAATGAGGGCAATAAGGGAAAGGCCACTTAGAACTGAGGTGAGTGCAGTGATTGCAATACGTTCAGCCAGGTGGCTCTCATAGATGAGTTCCTTATTTGGTGCTGTTAATCTGATTCAATCAGGGAGCCCAGGCTGACAGATAAGAACAAGAGTGACGTTCGACAAGGTTCCCCATGGGAGACTGGTCAGCAATGTTAGGTCTCACGGAATACAGGGAGAACTAGCCATTTTGATACAGAACTGGCTCAAAGGTAGAAGACAGAGGGTGGTGGTGGAGGGTTGTTTTTCAGGCTGGACTCCTGTGACCAGTGGAGTGCCACAAGGATCGGTGCTGGGTCCTCTACTTTTTGTCATTTACATAAATGATTTGGTTGCGAGCATAAGAGGTACAGTTAGTAAGTTTGCAGATGACACCAAAATTGGAGGTGTAGTGGACAGCGAAGAGGGTTACCTCAGATTACAACAGGATCTGGGCCAGATGGGCCAATGGGCTGAGAAGTGACAGATGGAGTTTAATTCAGATAAATGCGAGGTTCTGCATTTTGGGAAAGCAAATCTTAGCAGGACTTATACATTTATACACTAGGGAGTGTTGCTGAACAAAGAGACCTTGGAGTGCAGGTTCATAGCTCCTTGAAAGCAGAGTCGCAGGTAGATAGGATGGTGAAGAAGGCATTTGGTGTGCTTTCCTTTATTGGTCAAAGTATTGAGTACAGGAGTTGGGAGGTCATGCTGCTGCTATACAGGACATTGGTTAGGCCACTGTTGGAATATTGCACGCAATTCTGGTCTCTTTCCTATCGGAAAGATGTTGTGAAACTTGAAAGGGTTCAGAAAAGATCTACATGGATGTTGTGAGGATTGGAGGATTTGAGTTATAGGGAGAGGCTGAACAAGCTGCGGCTGTTTTCCCTGGAGTGTCGGAGGCTGAGGGGTGACCTTACAGAAGTTTACAAAATTATGAGGGGCATGGATAGGGTAAATAGGCAAAGTCTTTTCCCTGGAGTCGGAGAGTCCAGAACTAGAGGGCATAAGTTCAGGGTGAGAGGGAAAAGATATAATAGAGACCTATGGGACAACCTTTTCACACAGAGGGTGGTACGAGTATGGAATGAGCTGCCAGAGGAAGTGGTGGGGGCTCGTACAATTGCAACATTTAAGAGGCATTTGAATGGGTATATGAATAGGAAGGGTTTGGAGGGATATGGGCCGGGTGCTGGCAGGTGGGACTAGATTGGGTTGGGATATCTGGTCGGCATGGACAGGTTGGACTGAAGGGTCTGTTGTTTCCATGCTGTACATCTCTATGGCTCTATTACTCTATGAGACAGCTGAATCAGTGTCAAGGATTTGTCACATGTAAATAAAGGGTGAACTTGGTGATGGGATTCTGACCTCTACGGAGTTATTTGAGTGAGAACGAAAATTTGTCACTCGGAGAGTTGTAAATCTTTGGAATTCTCTTCCCCAGAGGGATGTGAAGCAGAGTCATTGGATGCGTTCAAGAAAGAGATCAATAGATTTCGAGACATTAAAGACATCAAGAGTTTTGGGAATAAAGTGGTAAAATGACAATATGGTTGAAAATCATCCATGGTCAACATGACAGATTGAATAGGCTTGTTGGGCTTTGTTCAGTATTCCTGCTTTGAGTTTTGATCTTTCTGAAGTGTTAATTCTGAAGGGTTCTTGGAAATGGCTTAACAGTTCCATGCAGTTCCAGTAAAATTAGGGATGAACAATAAATATTGGTCTAGCCAATGACACCCACAATCCATAGCTGACTAAAAATAAATTTGCAGACCATGAGAGCTCTTCTTTATCTGCAGTGAGAAACTTATGAGACAGTGAGAAATATATACCATCATCGCACTAACCTAAAGGATGGGCCAAACAAGCATGATCTGATTAGTATATTACAAAGAATCTCCTTAACAGAGGCAGGTTACATCATTTGAAAGTAATCGACTAATATTTGTGCATTTAGCTGACTTAGATCACTGCTGTTGTGACCTGGAAACAATTTCAAAAATAACCCGGATAAATACAAGAAGGGGATAAATAACTATGAGGGAAAATGTCAGAGAGTGGATAACTTGGATAGCTTTTTAAAAAAGACGTGGTAGGCCAAATGTTCTCCTTCTGGGCAGTAACTCTCTCCGGCCCTTTGATTGATTGTAGTTCCCTAGTGAATTGTTCCAATCAAAATTATTTATTGGTACCCCCTTTTTATATGAGAACCCATGCACGCTGTGTACTTGAAACGTAGAGGTGAGTAACAACAACCACTTCTACTGTATTTATATAGCGCCTTTAACATCATATCCTTTCCCAAGATACTTTGCAGAAGTGATTTTAAACAAGATATGACAACAATCATATAAGGAGATATTAAGCAAGGTGGCCTATATTTTTGCTCACAAAGTAAGGTTTTAAGAATGGTTGTTTCAAGAGGAATGAGGGTTAGAGTAGCAGAGAGGTTGATGGGGGAAATTCAGGAGCTTGAGGCTTTGGTAGCTGAAGGCAGAGCCACCAATGGGTGGAGAGATTAAAATTGGGAGCACTCAGAAACTCAGAACAGCTTTTAGAGGGTTGACAGGGAATTAGTGTATTGGAAAAACTGGGAGGGACAAAACCCTGGCAGAATCTGAAAGCAAAAATGCACATTTAAAATTGAGGCATTGCTTAAAGAGATACAAATATGGCTAAACAAACAGAGGGATGATGGGTAAACATAAGTTGGTGGAGCCAAGGGGACCAGAGTTTTGAATGACTACAGTTTCTCGGAGGTGGGAGGCTGGCCAAGAATAGATGGGAGTAGTCAAAAGATATCAAAGATGTAAGAGGAGGTTTCAGCAGCAGATAGACTGAGGTTATGACAGTCTGTTGCTAAGACGATGAAAATTGGCAGTTGTAGTCATGACCTGGATATGTAGTCAGAGGCTCATCTTGGGTCACATTTGACAACGATGTTGGGAACAGTCTAGTTCAACCTCAAACAGGTATCAGGGATGATGTGGAGGTGTGGTGTTGGACTGGGGTGGACAAGGTCAGAAATGTCACAACATCAGGTTGTAGTCCAACAGGTTTATCTGAAATCACAAGCTTTTGGAGCACTGCGAAGGAGCAGCACTCTGAAAGCTTGCGATTTCAAATAAACCTGCTGGACTATAATCTGGTATGAGGGAGAGGAATGGAGTTGATGGTTCATGACTTCATAAGATATAGGAGCAGAATTAGGCCATTCGGCCCATTGAGTCTGCTCCACCATTCTATCATGGCTGATATGCTCCTCACCTCTATTTTCCTGCTTTTTCCCCATATCCTTCAACCCATTCCCAATTAAAAATTGTCTAACTCCTCCTTAAATTTACTCCTGTCCCAGCATCGACTGTACTTTGGGGTAGCAAATTCCACAGACTCACAACCTTCTGGTTCACTCTCTTCAACTCTGTTTTCAATCTGTTCCCCTTTATCCTAAGACTATGACTTCTCGTCCTGGAGTGCCTCACAAGAGGAAACCTCCACTCCGCATCTATTTTGTCCACATCTTTTATTGATTTGAATACCTCTATTTGATCTCCCCTCATGCTTCTAAATTCCAGAGCGTATCGGCCTAAACTGTGAGGGAATAGAATTGGTGATAGGGACTTAGGGAATAAAAACAAAAACAGAAATTACTGGAAAACTTCGACGGCTGTGGTGAGAAAGCAGAATTAACATTTCAAGTCCAGCGACCCTTCTTCAGAATACCGGACCCAAAATATTAACTGTTTCCTCTCCACAGATGCTGCAAGACCTGCTGCATTTCTCCAGCAATTTCTGTTTTTGTTTCTGATTTCCAGCATCCGCATTTTTTTTTAATGGTAAAGAACAGAAACCACAGTGAGAACATAATGTGGACAAACTCAATTAAAGTCGAAAAGTGTGGCACTGGGAAAGCACAGCGTCCGAGGAGCAGGAGAGTCGACATCTCGGGCATAAGCCCATCAGGATTCCTGATGAACGGCTTATGCCTGAAACGTCGACTCTCCTGCTCCTTGGATGCTGCCTGACCTGCTGCGCTTTCCCAGCGCCATACTCTCAACTCTGATCTCCAGCATCTGCAGTCCTCACTTTCTCCTAAATTCAATTCAGTACCTGTCAAATAATGATCGATTGATTACTCTAGTTTAAGGGAAAGGATCAACACTTTCTAAGCAAGCATTAAGTTCTGAAGGAATTATATTTCTGAAACCCTGCATGACACTTTTTATTTGCATGATTTGAATATAATTAGGGCCCTGCTGAGTAAAACTGGATTTATTTGCTGTGTTGGGAAATGAACAACTGAGCAGGATGTTTCACAATACAGAGATAATGTCCCTATCTCTGGGCCGGAAGCTCCAGGTTCAAATCTCATGTCAAGGCTTACTGTTCAGGGAAGGATTGCATGAAGTGATTCAGTGCATTGATAATAGGCTTGGGATTTCTGCCACCTCCTCCCCTCGTCCTCCAAAGGGGAAGAGATGTACTTGAACATAAATAACTGAACCCTGCTGCTGTCACCTCCATCCATTCTTTGTTTCTGTGATGTTGATGTGCTTTGAGAGATACCTTATCGAACCCATTGCTCCTGTTTCTGAAACATGTGTTGTCTTGGAAATGGGGATGACATTTGGAAAACCAGCCAAAATTCCGACAGTGGTTCTTGCAGCAGAGTTGCAGGAGCTTTGCTCTGCACGTATGCAGTATCGTTTTCTGTTTTAGTTTAAAATTTCCCCAGGTAAATAGTGCGGTGAGGAAGGCATATGGCGTACTGGCTTTTATTGGTAGAGGAATTGAGTTCCGGAGTCCTGAGGTCATGATGCAGTTGTATAAGACTCTGGTGCGGCCGCATCTGGAATATTGTGTGCAGTTTTGGTCGCCATACTATAGGAAGGATGTGGAGGCACTGGAAAGGGTGCAGAGGAGGTTTACCAGGATGTTGCCTGGTATGGAAGGAAGATCGTATGAGAAAAGACTGAGACACTTGGGGCTGTTTTCATTAGAGAAAAGAAGGTTTAGGGGTGACTTGATTGAGGTGTACAAGATGATTAGGGGGTTAGATAGGGTTGACAGTGTGAACCTTTTCCCGCGTATGGAGTCGGGTATTACAAGGGGGCATAGCTTTAAATTAAGGGGGGGTAGATATAGGACTGAAGTTAGGGGTAGGTTCTTCACTCAGCGAGTCGTAAGTTCATGGAATGCCCTGCCAGTAGCAGTGGTGGACTCTCCCTCTTTATGGGCATTTAAGCGGGCATTGGATAGGTATATGGAGGATAGTGGGTTAGTATAGGTTAGGTGGGCTTGGATCGGCGCAACATCGAGGGCCAAAGTGCCTGTACTGCGCTGTATTCTTCTATGTTCTATGTTCTATGTTCTAAAATAAGTTTTACTTAACAGAGTTGCAGCTGTATGAGATACTGGACAGCATTTACAGTTTGAATGCTAACAATGCTATATGAAGTAATGTAAATCTCCGAATGACATGGGTTGCAATTTAATTTAAAACATTCAGAACCTGATAAACAAAAATCAGTAGCCAGCTCAATGGTTACTATGGTGATTAGTAAAAAATGGGGGCTAAGATACATGACCATGTGTCTTTTGCAATAAGGTGATTTTGTTTGGGGGCAGAGTTTAAAATTGTTTTAAAATTCAATGCAACAATAACATCAGTGCAATTCCACTCAAAAGCAGGAGTATTCTACATTAATGTGAGTTACATTGCTTGATCTGTTTTCTAACTGCTCTTCTCAGTTTACACACCTAGCATCTGCCAATTTCGCCAGACACTCTCACAACTTTGCAAGTTCTCCAGCAACCCAGCAAGACAAAATGATTCTCCAGTTAGCTGAGACAGGTATATATACCTTTTGCAAGCCAGCCTCCATTTCTCAGGCACACAGCCAGCCTACCCAACCACCAATATAATAGACAGGAAGTGTGAACATATTTCTCTCCAGAGGTCATAATGCCACGTTGGCAGAGGTGAAACGGTCATGAAGTGCCCACCACTGAAGCGAGAACTAGTTTCTTTTTTGATACGTGGGCATCACTGGCTGGGCCAGCATTTATTGCCTGTGCCTAGTTGCCCTTGAGAAGGTGCTGTTGAGCTCCCTTCTTGAACCGCTGCAGTCCACGTGGTGTAGATAGACCCACAATGTCTTTAGGGAGGCAATTCCATACCACGTGCTTTTTTGAGGCCTCCCCATTGTCGACACTCTGTTCTGTCTACAAAGACAACAACTTGTTTTCACTTTGTTAATTAAACATTCCCAAACTGTTTCACAGGTGTTATATAGCACTGAGCCATATAAGGAGATACAGGAGCAGCTGACTAAATGCTTTGTCAAAGATGTAGAAGTGGAAGTCTCAGATACCCTCACATAGATGGGTTAACTGCAGGAAGGGTAAGAGAGGTCAGCACCTAGGGTAGGAGTCTTTTATGGATGTATCCATTTCAAACAGGTATGCTGTTTTGGAAAATGTAAGGGTGATGGATTCTCAGGGGAACGTAGCACGAACAACCAAGTTTCTGGTATTGAGACTGGCTCTAATGCAATGAGGGGTACGTCAGCTTCCAAGAGATCAATTGTGTTAGGGGATTCTGTAGTCAGAGGTACAGACAGACGTTTCTGTGGCCAGCAGAGAAAAAGCAGAATGGTGTGTTGTTTCCCTGGTGCCAGGATCAAGGACGTCTCAGAGCGGGTGCAGAATGTTCTCACGGGGGAGAGGGGCCAGCAGGAGGTCATTGTCCACATTGGAACCAACGACATTGGAAGGGAAAAGGTTGAGACTCTGAAGGGAGATTACAGAGAGTTAGGCAGAAATTTAAAAAGGATGTCCTCAAGGGTAGTAATATCTGGATTACTCCCAGTGCTACGAGCTAGTGAGGGCAGGAATAGGAGAATAGAGCAGATGAATGCATGGCTGAGGAGCTGGTGTATGGGAGAAGGATTCACATTTTTGGATCATTGAAATCTCTTTTGTACAAGAAGGATGGATTGCACCTAAATTGTAAGGGGACTAATATACTGGCAGGGACATTTGCTGGAACTGCTTGGGAGGATTTAAACTAGTAAGGTGGAGGGGTGGGACCCAGGGAGATAGTGAGGAAAGAGATCGGTCTGAGATGGGTACAGCTGAGAACAGAAGTGAGTCAAACAGTCAGGGCAGGCAGGGACAAGGTAGGACTAATAAATTAAACTGCATTTATTTCAATACAAGGGGCCTAACAAGAAAGGCAGATGAACTCTGGGCATGGTTAGGAACATGGGACTGGGATATCATAGCAATTACGGAAACATGACTCAGGGATGGGCAGGACTGGCAGCTTAATATTCCAGGATACAAATGCTACAGGAAGGACGGAAAGGGAGGCAAGAGAGGAGGGGGAGTGGCATTTTTGATAAGGGATAGCATTACAGCTGTGCTGAGGGAGGATATTCCTGGAAATATATCCAGGGAAGTAATTTGGGTGGAACTGAGAAATAAGAAAGGGATAATCACCTTATTGGGATTGTATAATAGACCCCCCAATAGTCAGAGGGGAATTGAGAAACAAACTTGTAAGGAGATCTCAGCTATCTGTAAGAATAATAGGGTAGTTATGGTAGGAGATTTTAATTTTCCAAACATCGACTGGGACTGCCATAGTGTTAAAGGGTTAGATGGAGAAGAATTTCTTAAGTGTGTACAAGACAATTTTCTGATTCAGTATGTGGATGTACCTACTAGAGAAGGTGCAAAACTTGACCTACTCTTGGGAAATAAGGCAGGGCAGGTGACTGAGGTGTCAGTGAGGGAGCACTTTGGGGCCAGCGACCATAATTCTGTTCGTTTTAAAATAGTGATGGAAAAGGATAGACCAAATCTAAAAGTTGAAGTTCTAAATTAGAAAAAGGCCAATTTTGACGGTATTAGGCAAGAACTTTCAAAAGCTGATTGGAGGCAGATGTTCACAGGTAAAGGGATGGCTGGGAAATGGGAAGCCTTCAGAAATGAGATAACAAGAATCCAGAAAAAGTATATTCCTGTCAGGGTGAAAGGGAAGGCTGGTAGGTATAGGGAATGCTGGATGACGAAAGAAATTGAGGCTTTGGTTTAGAAAAAAAAAGAAAGCATATGTCAGGTATGGACAGGATAGATCGAGCGAATCCTTAGAAGAGTATAAAGAAAGTAGGAGTATATTTAAGAGGGAAATCAGGAGGGCAAAACGGGGACATGAGATAGCTTTGGCAAATAGAATTAAGGAGAATCCACAGGGCTTTTACAAATATATTAAGGACAAAAGGGTAACTACGGCCCCTCAAAGAGCAGCAAGGCGGCCTTTGTGTTGAGCCACAGAAAATGGGGGAGATACTAAATGAATATTTTGCATCAGTATTTACTGTGGAAAAGGATATGGAAGATATAGACTGTAGGGAAATAGATGGTGACATCTTGCAAAATGTCCAGATTACAGAGGAGGAAGTGCTGGATGTCTTGAAATGGTTAAAGGTGGATAAATCCCCAGGACCTGATCAGGTGTACCCGAGAACTCTGTGGGAAGCTAGAGAAGTGATTGCTGGCCCTCTTGCTGAGATATTTGTATCATCGATAGTCACAGGTGAGGTGCCAGAAGACTGGAGGTTGGTAAACGTGATGCCACTGTTTAAGAAGAGTGGTAAAGACAAGCCAGGGAACTATAGACCGGTGAGCCTGACCTCAGTGGTGGGCAAGTTGTTGGAGGGAATCCTGAGGGACAGGATGTACGCGTATTTGGAAAGGCAAGGACTGATTCGGGATAGTCAACATGGCTTTGTGCGTGGGAAATCATGTCTCACAAACTTGATTGAGTTTTTTGAAGAAGTAACAAAGAAGATTGAAGAGGGCAGAGCAGTAGATGTGATCTATATGGACTTCAGTAAAGCGTTCGACAAGGTTCCCCATGGGAGACTGGTCAGCAATGTTAGGTCTCACGGAATACAGGGAGAACTAGCCATTTTGATACAGAACTGGCTCAAAGGTAGAAGACAGAGGGTGGTGGTGGAGGGTTGTTTTTCAGACTGGAGGCCTGTGACCAGTGGAGTGCCACAAGGATCGGTGCTGGGTCCTCTACTTTTTGTCATTTACATAAATGATTTGGATGCGAGCATAAGAGGTACAGTTAGTAAGTTTGCAGATGACACCAAAATTGGAGGTGTAATGGACAGTGAAGAGAGTTACCTCAGATTACAACAGGATCTGGATCAGATGGGCCAATGGGCTGAGAAGTGGCAGATGGAGTTTAATTTATATAAATGCGAGGTGCTGCATTTTGGGAAAGCAAATCTTAGCAGGACTTATACACTTAATGGTAAGGTCCTAGGACCTTGGAGTGCAGGTTCATAGCTCCTTGAAAGCAGAGTTGCAGGTAGATAGGATAGTGGAGAAGGCGTTTGGTATGCTTCCCTTTATTGGTCAGAGTATTGAGTACAGGAGTTGGGAGGTCATGTTGCAGCTGTACAGGACATTGGTTAGGCCACTGTTGGAATATTGCGTGCAATTCTGGTCTCCTTCCTATCAGAAAGATGTTGTGAAACTTGAAAGGGTTCAGAAAAGATTTACAAGGATGTTGCCAGGGTTGGAGGATCTGAGCTACGGGGAGAGGCTGAACAGGCTGGGACTGTTTTCCCTGAAGCGTCGGAGGCTGAGGGGTGACCTTATAGAGTTTTACAAAATTATGAGGGGCATGGATAGGATAAAGAGACAAAGTCTTTTCCCTGGGGTCGGGGAGTCCAGAACTAGAGGGCACAGGTTTAGGGTGAGAGGGGAAAGATATAAAAGAGACCTATGGGGCAACGTTTTCACGCAGAGGGTGGTATGTGTATGGAATGAGCTGCCAGAGGACGTGATGGAGGCTGATACAATTGCAACATTTAAGAGGCATTTGGATGGGTATATGAATAGGAAGGGTTTGGAGGGATATGGGCCGAGTACTGGCAGGTGGGACTAGATTGGGTTGGGATATCTGGTTGGCACGGACGGGTTGGACTGAAGGGTCTGTCTCCATGCTGTACATCTCTGTGACTCTATGACTCTATGACTGAGAGAAGGAAAGCGAGGTAGACAGGTGTCAGGACGTGGGAATTGTAGAACTTGGAACCTAGGCAACTGAAGCACAGCTACCAATGATGCAGCAATTACATGTTCGAATGCAAACAATTAGCCAGAATTACAGAAACCCAAATATCTCAAAGTGTTGTGGAGCTGGAGGTGATTTCAGAGAAAAAAGAAGATGTAATACTGTGGATGGATTTGTAAACATGGGTAATAATTGTGAAATCAAGATGTTGTCTAATCCATGGATAATGTGGGTAAGAGAGCAGAGCGATGATAGGAGAACAGGGCTTATTGTGTGCGGACATGGGCAGGAGTATTCAACAATCTCAAGTTTATAGAGAGGACAGTGTGGGAGACCAGCCAGGAGTGAATTGAAATAGTTAGGGACAGAGGTAACAAAGGCATGAATGGGTGTTTCAGCAGCAGACAAGGTGAGACAGGGTTGATGTGGATGATGCTGCAAACATGGAAATTGGGTATCTTAATGATAGTACAAATTTGACATCAGAAGCTCAAGCAACACCAAAGTTACAAACAGATTGACTTCATCTCAGACTGTTGCCAGGGAGATGGATGGAGTCAATAGTGAGGGGTGATGGTCTTGTGGCACAGTGATAGCATCTCATACCTCTGGACTAGAAATTCTGTGTTCAAGTTCCAAACCAGGATTGTTGACCATAGAAGGAACATTCCCTATATAGTTTGACAGATTAACAATCATCCTAGCATCCATTCTTCCCTAAGAAAAAGGAAAAAAAAATAGTGTGTGTATAAAGATGCACTTACAGAAAGAAGTGGTTAGGCAACAAAGTTTGCCATTTTCCTCCTAGAACTGGTTTATCTCACTGTGGTCTTGTTAGGTTTAAAACTCTCTTTAAAACGGATTTTCTTAACTAAACCTTCCCCACTAAGTTCCCCACTAATCTTTCTTAGTGTCCAAATCAAAGTCACCCTTTGATATGTATATATTCAGGCATTGAATTATGCCTGGTGAATGTGCAGTTAAACCTCACAATGAAGTATGCCTGCTCCCACCATAAGTTTAGGGAACTACAGCCCTTGCTTGGTTTTGTGTCGTACGGGAGAAACTCATTGGATTAACTAGAAGATGTTCCTGTATTGAACAAGAAATAGTTTATTGCATGTTAACAATAGGATACACTGATATGATAGACCTTGTATTATGGTCCTTGCTGGTGTTATAACTGGGCAAGTCAGACTTCAGGCTGAAACCTGGCAATGAAGCAATCATTATGCAAAATAAATTAAAATAATTGGAGTAAACCAAACCATTTCCATATAACACATGGTTAAAGATTTTGAAGTTCACAATAAAAATATGATTGCATTAATCTCAAAAACACCCTTGACAGCACTCATATCAGAGCAAATTCCTTTTCTATCATCCCTATAAGGATTAACTTAATATGGCTTCAACTTCCCGTCTTGAGAATCTCATAGCTCTTTCTGAATTTCTAGATGACTGAGCTAAAGTCTCTCAGCTTTGTATAACCCCTTCATGGTTTTAACCAAACATTTCTGGTCTGGAACCTTTACTAAACCCTTTAAACTGAGTAACCTAATTTTACTAATGCTTACCTATTTTCACCAATTCTCAGGAGTAGCTGGTTTACATATCTAGCTTCAGGCAAGAACCACATAGAGCTGTCAAACTGAAACTAAACTTTTTCCAGCCGTTGGTGTTTGCCTTGATTGAAAGGAAAGTATCAATCCCTGATCTTCTAAACTAGAGTTTGATGCATAACTGTTTACTTTGTTTGTTTGTAAAATTCTTCTAATGTAAATCAAAATGCATTATTCTCCAGGAACACTCCCTCTCGTGCTGTTTTATAATAAATCACCATGGCCGCAGAAATACAAATTAATCATTAAACCCCTTCTGACTTGTAAAAAAAACTCATATGCCACCAGTTCAAATTCAAAAGTCCAAATAATTGTCCTGAACCTTCCAGCTCAGTGAGTAAACCTACATCCAGAACATCAACTTGAGCTACAAATCATCTCAAAGCTCACTAATTACTGCTGAAATATCTATAAATCACACAACACACAATTGTTATAAAGATTATGAGGTGATGGTGGGTGGAGGGATAATAGCAATGTCACTGGATTAGTAATTCAAAAAGCTAGACAATGCTCTGGGGATGTGGCTTAAACCCTACTGTGGGCAGTTAAGGGAATTTAATAAGAGTCAAGAATACCTGCAGTCATGGTAACCATAAATCTATCATTGATTATCATGAACACCCATCTGGTTCATTAATATCCTTTAAGGAAGGGAATTTCCAGTCCTTATCCAATCTGGCCTGTTTGTGAAGTCAGACACATTGCACCATGGTTGACTCTTAACAGCCCTCTGAGATGGCAAGCTCAGTTTAAGGATAATTTAGGGGAGATACCAAGTGCTGGTTTTCTCAGTGACATCCACGTCTCATAAAAAAATACATTTTACAAAGTTCCTCTGAGATCCTCAGCTGTTCTGCTCACAAGTCCATCACAGTAAATGGTGCTTACTGTACTCCTCAGTATTAACAGTTCCACATTCTTATCCCACAGAGCCATCTATTAGATTACTTACTGTGTGGAAACAGCCCCTTCGGCCCAACAAGTCCATGCCGACCCGCCGAAGAGCAACCCACCCAGACCCATTCCCCTACATTTACCCCTTCACCTAACACTACGGGCAATTTAGCATGGCCAATTCACCTAACCTCCACATTTTGGACTGTGGGAGGAAACCGGAGCACCCAGAGGAAACCCACGCAGACATGGGGAGAATGTGCAAACTCCACACAGTCAGTCGCCTGAGGTGGGAATTGAACCCTGGTCTCCGGTGCTGTGAGGCAGCAGTGCCAATCACTGTGCCACCGTGCCGCCCAAAAAGCCACCTGGTTCATTAATGTATTTTACGGAAGGAAATCTAGTGTCCTTTTATCGTCTGGCCTGCATGTGACTTCAGATTCATTGCATTAACTCAGAATTGATTAGATTCCCTACAGTATGGAAACAGGCCCTTCAGCCCAATCAGTCCACATCGACCCTCCGAAGACTAACCCATCCAGACCCATTTCCCTCTGACTAATGCACTTAACACTATGGGCAATTTAGCATGGCCAATTCACCTGATCTGCACACCTTTGGACTGCAGGAGGAAACTGGATCACCCGGAGGAAACCCACGCAGACATGAGGAGAATGTGCAAACTCCACACAGACAGTCACCCGAAGCTGGAATCGAACCTGAGACCCTGGTGCTGTGAGGCAGCAGTGCTAACTACTGAGCCACCGTGCCAACCAATCTATGATTGAATTGCTGTCAAGGTTCATGTATGAAAACAGTCCACTGGTCCAGGTACTGGAGTGCTGACAGTGTAAAACAGCCTCAGTAACTTACACGTTCAAAGGAGAACTAATTCACTTTTTAAAAAAAATCAACAAATATTTCTTAAAAGGTAAACTGACTTCATCAGTGGGTTTCTTCCCTTTTACTTGTGTTCATCATTCTAATTGCTATGTACAGTCGCTGGGATCTGTTTATATGGCTTGTTTACGTACAACTGCTTTGATGCTATTTAAAATAGACTACGACATTTTTCCAGACTTTGTGCAACCATTTATAATTATATGTATCTGTGCCGTTGCCTGTACTATGCAATGTCAGCGGACTGCCCTGGGGCAGGAACCTAATATAAACAAGCTTTACTAGCATATCCTGTAGAAATGACTTCAATAATTTTAAAAAGCTTAATTACTATAATAAACACTATGCCTTAGTTTCATTCTTTGCCAACTTGCAAAGGAATACTCAGTAGTGTGCGGGGTTCTAAACTGCAATAATTATAACTGATGAATTCAAGAAGGCATTGGATGGTTATTTGATGTATAGGGATATGGGGAAATGCAGGAGACTGGCATCAGTTGATTGAGCTGGACTAGATAAATAGACCCTCTTTCAGCATCTTAACAATTCAGTGATTCTGTGAATTCTCCCCAGCTCTGTCAGAAATCGTCTCTGTAGCATGGAAGCCATAGATGATCTGAGTGGGGAGTGCAATGCATCTGTTGCCTACCAACAGCAACCACATAGGTGAAAGACTGCTCACTCCAAGCATGCTGGAAATGCACCAATAGTTCCTGACTGCCCAGGTCATGATGTCAAGCATGGATTAGGCATGTGAAGGCACAGCCACAAGTAATATCGGGAATGCTCCTGAGTCTAGAATTAAAAAGGCACAGATATCTGGGAAACTTGTGAGGCTGGAGGAGATTACAGGAAGAAAGTGAGGACTGCAGATGCTGGAGAGTCAGAGTCGAAAAGTGTGGCGCTGGAAAAGCACAACCAGTCAGGCAGCATCTAAGGAGCAGGAGATGTTTCGGGCAGAAGCCCGTCATCAGAAAAGTGGGGAGCTGAGGTCATGAAGTGATTTGAAATGAGCATGAGAATTTTAAAGCAAAACCTATTGATCAGGAGCCACACTGGCTGATTAGATGTACAACTTGCAACTTGGACTCTACAATTCAATACAGTGTACTACCTTCACAAGTGCTACAGAACATTCCTTTTTGTTTTCTGTAACAGCATTAACATATCTTATGGGACCTAGACACCCACTTTGCAACATGATTTACACTAACCGCAGGAACTGCAAATCCCATGGAAGTAAAGGTTGTGATGAGTTGTTGAATTTGGCAGGCAAAGTGCTTGCAACCTTGGTGTCACACTCAACTTTGCCATAAATATCATAGCATCGCTAAGATTGCCTGTTTGGAATTATGTAATATCAGCCATTTTCAGCTGTTCTACTGCTAAAGTCTTCATTCCTGCCTCTAGGCTTCACTGCTCCAGTGTATCCAAGTCAAGTAGTGAGTAGAGTGGGTTCTTTCTTGATTATATGCTTTATTGAGATATGTCTCTTGATTAAACTTAAAAATATAAGCCATAAGTATTGAGTTAGCCTGGAGCTGTGTTTTGTAGAGGAATAAAACAGTATTATTTGCTGGGTCTGTAGATTGGAAGAAGCAAATATGGTCTTTAGTGGAGTGACATGCTCTTCTTGTTGGATGTGGGAGTTTAGGGAGAGTTTACGTGTTGCTGAGGATTATATCTGGAATAAATGCCATTGGTTGTAAATCTTATCAGAACAAATGGATCAGTTGGAGAGACAGTTAGAGGCAATCAGGAATTTACAAGTGCAGGGGGATGTGATGGATGGCAGTTATAAAAAGGGAGAAAAATTGCAGATATATTCACATAGATGGATTAACTCCAGGAAAGGTAAGAGAGGTAGGCAGGTAGTACAGGAATCTTCTGTGGCTATCCCTATTTCAAACAAGTATGGAAAATGTTGCGGGTGATAGAATGTAGCATGAACAGCCAAGTTTCTGGTATTGAGACTGGCTCTAATGCAATGAGGGGTACATCGCATTCCAAGAGATCAATTGTTTTAGGGGACTCTCTAGTCCAAGGTACAGACATACGTTTCTGTGGCAAGCAGCGAAAAATCAGAATGGTGTGTTGTTTCCCTGGTGCCAGGATCAAGGACGTCTCAGAGAGGGTGCAGGACGTTCTCAATGGGGAGAGGGACCAGCAGGAGGTCATTGCACATATTGGAGCTAACAACAAAGGAAAGGAAAAGGATGAGATTCTGGAGGGAGAATATAGAGAGTTAGGTAGGAATTTAAAAAGGAGATCCTACCTTTATGGGCATCCGTGGGGTCCCGGAAGGAGGAGACTAAAAGGAAAAGAATATGAGTACTGTAGGGGATACTGCCAGGGATGGGAGCCTCAATGGAGGTGTGATGAGTAAGACAGAACAAAGCAGTAAGACATTATATAGTTTAAGTAAGCTGAATGTAATTTAAGCTAGTATTTATTTAATATATTTGAAGTTTGGTTTTAGTTTAGTAGATATGTTTGTTTTGGTAGAATAGTGGGTTGTTTAGTAACAATGGTACTATGTAATGGCCTTGTTTTTTGTACTTTTTTTTTCGGTTTTGATGGGTTTTTTTCTTTATATATAAATATTTTGTAAACGATTTTAAAAAGCTTTTCAATAAAAAAAACATAAAATAAAGAAAAGAAGATCCTGGAGAGTAGTAATATCTGGATTACACCCGGTGCTGTGTGCTAGTGAGAGCAAGAATAGGAGGATAGAGCAGATGAATGCATGGCTGAAGAGCTGGTGTATGGGAGAAGGAATCACATTTTTGGAATCTCTTCTAGGGTAGAAGTGACCTTAACAAAAAGGACAGATTGTACCTGAATTGGAAGGGGATTTAAACTAGTAAGGTGGGGGTGTGGGACCTAGAGAGATAGTGAGGAAAAAGATCAATCTGAGATGGGTACAGTTGAGAAAAGAAGCAAGTCAAACAGTCAGGGCAGGCAGGCACAAAGCAGGGAACAAGGTGGGAATGATAAATTAAACTGCATTTATTTCAATGCAAGAGACCTAACAGGTAAGGAAGATGAACTCAGGACATGGTTAGGAAGATGGCAGTGGGATATCATAGCAATTACGGAAATGTGGCTCAGGGATGGACAGGACTGGCAGCTTAATGTTCCAAGATACAAATGCTACAGGAAGGACAGAAAGGGAGGCAAGAGAGGAGGGGGAGTGGCATTTTTGATAAGGGATAGCATTACAGCTGTGCTGAGGGAGGATATTCCCGAAAATACATCCAGGAAAGTTATTTGGGTTGAACTGAGAAATAAGAAAGGGACGATCACCTTATTAGGATTGTATTATAGACCCTCCAATAGTCAGAGAGAAATTGAGAAACAAATTTATAAGGAGACCTCAGCTATCTGTAAGAATTTTGCAAGGTTTGCAGCTCAGCTTGAGGTTTAGGGTGTAGGTTTGCTCGCTGAGCTGTAAGACATGCCAGAGAATTCTTAGAGGCCTGGCATTCCACCCACAACGCCATAAACAAACACATAGATCTAGATGCCATCTATCAACCCCTCAGAAAACCAACAGGAAATGACATCACTACAAACCCCAGGAACCCCATCCAGGAGAAAGATATAAATAGAAAGCAGGAGACAACAGCTTCGCTTCACTTGGAGGTCGCCACTGATGATGTTACCTAGCTAAGTAATGAAACGTCTGGATATCAAACCTACAGCTCAGCGAGCAAACCTACACCCTAAATCTGTAAGAATAATAGGGTGGTTATGGTAGGGGATTTTAACTTTCTAAACATAGACTGGGACTGCCACAGTGTTAAGAGTTTAGACGGAGAGAAATTTGTTAAGTGTGTACAAGAAAGTTTTCTGATTCAGTATGTGGATGTACCTACGAGAGAAGGTGCAAACTTTGACCTACTCTTGGGAAGTAAGACAAGGCAGGTGACTGAGGTGTCAGTGGGGGAGCACTTTGGAGCAAGTGACCATAATTCTATTAGCTTTAAAATAGTGATGGTAAGGGATAGATCAGATCTAAAAGTTGAAGTTCTAAATTGGAAGAAGGCTAATTTTGATGGTATTAGGCAAGAACTTTCGAAAGCTAACTGGGCGCTGATGTTTGCAGGCAAAGGGACAGCTGGAAAATGGGAAGCCTTCAGGAATGTGATGAGAGTCCAGAGACAGTATATTCTTGTTAGGATGAAAGGAAAGGCTGGTAGGTGTAGGGAATGCTGGATGACTAAAGAAATTGAGGATTTGGTCAAGAAGAAGGAAGCATATGTCAGGTATAGACAAGATAGATCGAATGAACCCTTAGAAGAGTATAAAGGCAGTAGGAGTATACTTAAGAGGGAAATCAGGAGGGCATAAAGGGGACATGAGATAGCTTTGCCAAATAGGGTTAAGGAGAATCCAAAGGGCTTTTACAAACCCTTGAAAGACAAAAGGGGGATCTAGAGACAGTTTAGGGCCCCTCAAAGATCAGCAAGGCAGCCTTTGTGTGGAGCCACAGGAGAGGGGGAGATACTAACTCAGTATTTTGCATCAGTGTTTACTGTGAAAAAGGACATGGAAGATATAGAATGTAGGGAAATAGATGGTGACATCTTGAAAAATATTCATATTACAGAGGAGGAAATGCTGGATGTTTTGAAACACATAAAAGTGGATAAATCCCCAGGACCTGATCAGGTGTACCCTAGAACTCTGTGGGAAGCTAGGGAAGTGATTGCTGGGATATTTGTATCATCATCAGTCAATGGGCTGGGAATTAGCAGATGGAGTTTGATTAAGATAAATGTGAAAAAGCAAATCTTATCAGGAATTATGCACTTAATGATAAGGTCTTAGGGAGTGTTGCTGAACAAAGAGACATTGGAGTGCAGGTTCATAGCTCCCTGAAAATAGAGTTGCAGGTAGATAGGATAGTGAAGAAGGTGTTTGGTATGCTTGCCTTTATTGGTCAGAGTATTGAGTACAGGATTTGGGAAGTAATGTTGCAGCTGTACAAGACATTGGTTAGGCCACTGTTGGAATATTGTGTGCAATTCTGGTCTCCTTCCTATATGAAGGATTTTGTGAAATTTGAAAGGGTTCAGAACAGATTTACAATGATTAGATTCCCTACAGTGTGGAAACAGGCCGTTCGGCCCAACAAGTCCACACCGACCCTCCGAAGAGCAACCCACCCAGACCCATTTCCCTCTGACTAATGCACCTGACACTATGAGCAATTTAGCATGGCCAATTAACCTAACCTGCACATCTTTGGACTGTGGGAGGAAACCCGCACTGACACGGGGAGAATGTACAAACTCCACACAGACAGTGTCTGTCTGACTCCACACCAAACAGTCACCCAAGGGTAGAATCGAACCTGGGACCCTGGTGCTGTGAGGCAGCAGTGCTAACCACTGAGCCACTGTGCCACCCCACGGTGATGTTCCCAGGGTTGGAGGATTTGAGCTATAGGGAGACTTTGAATAGGCGAGGGCTGTTTTCCCTGCAGCATCAGAGACTGAGGGGTGACTTTATAGAGGTTTCTAAAATCATGAATGGCATGGATAGGATAAATAGACAAAGTCTCTTCCCTGGGGTCCAGGAGTCCAGAACTAGAGGGCATAGGTTTAGGGTGAGAGGGGAAAGATATAAAAGAGACCTAAGGGACTTTTTCACGCAGAGGTTGGTACAGACTGCCAGAGGAAGTAGTGGAGGCTTGTACAATTGCAACAGTTAAAAGGCATCTGAATGGGGAGATGAATAAGAAGAGTTTGGCAGGATATGGGCCAGGTGCTGGCAGGTGGGACTAGATTGGGTTGGGATGTCTGGTCGGCATGGACGAGTTGGACCGAAAGGTCTGTTTCTGTGCTGTACGTCTCCATGACTCTGTGACTCTATTCTACCATCCACAATGATGAAGTCAGCTAAAACTCTGCTGCCCATCTCTCAACTTACACCAATTTTTGATCCCGCACTCACTGACATGGAATGGATCCTGATCAAGCTACGGTTTGTTTTGAAAATTCTCACGCTCGCTTTCAAATCACTTCATGACCTCACCTCTCCACTTTTCTGTAATCTCCTCCAGCCTCACAAGGTTCCCTGGTATCTGTGAGGACTGCAGATGCTGGAGATCAGAGCTGAAAATGTGTTGCTGGAAAAGTGCAGCAGGTCAGGCAGCGTCCAAGGAACAGGAGAATCGACATTTCGGGCATAAGCCTGAAGAAGGGCTTATGCCCGAAACGTCGATTCTCCTGTTCTTTGGATGCTGCCTAACCTGCAGTGCTTTTCCAGCGACACATTTTCATCCCTGGTATCTGTGCCTCTTTAACTCTAGTCTCAGGAACATTTCTGGTATTACTGATGGCTGTGTCTTCATATGCCTAGTCCATATATTCTGGAATTCCTTCCCTCCAACTCTCTTTCTCTATTCCGTCTTTTAAAACACTGGTTACAACCTATTTTTTTTCTCTCAGTGTTTGATCATCCAGCCTAATATCTCCTTATGCCTCAGAACCAGAAGCACTTAGTTTTATTAAACGCATTTTACAACTAAAAATGATTGTTGTTCCTGATCAACATCCAGGCATCTTGACAGTGAAGGGTAGGCTGGCTTCCAGAGTAGTCAGTGCACACACCAGCTCAGTATATCCTCATTAGAATTCTCCTGTACAATGTCCTCACCTGATTCCTTTGCAGCAGTATCTATCTGCATCTTCACCCTCTGTGAAGCTTGGAAAGAAACTGTCTTTTCCCTTGGCCTGCCTGCTGCACAGCATTACTACCAGTGACCTGGCACGGTGGCTCAGTGGTTAGCGTTGCTGCCTCACATCACCAGGAATCCAGATTCGATTCCATCCTCGGGTGACTGTCTGTGTGGAGTTTGCACATTCTCCCCGTGTCTGTGTGAGTCTCCTCTAGCTTCTTCCCACAGTCCAAAGATGTGCAGGTTAGATGTGGATTGGCCATGCTAACTTGTCCCACAGTGTAGAGAGGTGTGCTGGCTGGGTGGGTCATCTACGGGAAATGCAGTGTTGATGTGGGGCTTCTGGGTGGGATGCTCTTCAGAGGGTTGGTTTGGACTCAGTGAGCTGAATGGTCTGGGTCAATACTGTAGGGAGTAAGTTAAAAATCATGTATCACCAGGTTATTGTCCAATAGATTTATTTGGAAGCACGAGCTTTCGGAACGCCGCTTCTTCATCAGGTGCTGTGTGATTTTTAACTTTGTCCATCCCAGTCCAACACCAGCCCCTCCAAGTCACTGGAGGGATTCTACGACTCACCGTGTGGCTCTGTTCAAACCCTTAATGCACATGCAATGCCAATATCTGAGCTAGTGACTGCAAGTCTCAAATCAAATGATGGGGCCACTCCTTCAGCGTTGAGTTGTTTCTCTCTCTGGTGGGTGGGCAGGCTGCATCCTGTAAGGAGAAGGTCGGAATGAGGAAGGGCAGAGCATGGTCGACTGCAAGCAGGAGGTTTCTGTTCACATTGTTGGCAGCTTACACTTCGTGTCAGATAGCAGGACAAGGTTGAGGTGAGGTTTGAGAAGGAATGTTCCGTTATCCTCGATGTTCCCAGCAATATGGTGTGAGTCACTATTTGGAAGTCAATCACCTTCAGGTGGTTTTTTGTTGCCTCTCAATGCAACACTAAAACCACCAGGCAGTGGGTTTCAGCTCCTTCTTTTGTGGCACTTGCTCAAACACATCCTAAGATGTTCACAATAGCATTTGTTCTTGAAAACATTGACAAAAGAATGGCAAGGTAGCTAGTGTCTTATTATTTTCAACCAACACTGATTCAACATCTGTACACGAAAGGGACATACTAAAATGTCAGTGTTGGATATTTATATTATACTTTGTAATAATATGTTTGGAAAGCTCGAAAGAGCAAGCAATTCATTACATGTTATTAAATACTCATCATAAGGTACAGAACAGGACAGTGAACACAGTGCTACATGTAGAAACCCCATGTAAAAGCTTCATGGGAATTGTGACTAACATTCATCCAGGTAATTCAAAGTTACTTTGAATCTTACTAAAGTTTCACCTGTGTTTTGGTTCCTGATCTTTTTTTTCTACTACTTTAAAAGCAACATTTTGTTGTCCCAGTCTGGATGCATTTTAAATGAATTAGTTGTGTTCTAAGGGGAGAAAGTGAGGTCTGCAGACGCTGGAGATCAAAGCTGAAACTTTATTGCTGGAACAGCACAGCAGGTCAGGCAGCATCTAGGGAACAGAAGATTCGACGTTTCGGGCACATGCCCTTCTTCTTTAGTTGTGTTCTAAGCCTTGCATCAAACTGGACACACACAAAGGTGGGGGTATCTGCTGATGAATATCCTGTTACTTTGCCTGAGGTTTCATCTTTCAGCAACCTCTAACTTCGTCTTTGTTGCTTTTGAACTCTGCCTTTTATCATGGATAGTTATTGTGTTCAAATGATATGATCTGCTGGTACGCAGGTCAAACCAATTTTAATTTATTCATGTAGTTTCGTCACACTGGCTATGTTGTTCTGTCTTTAAAGAAAAATTGTAAATGCATACCTATATCTTATAATTTCTGCTTTCAAACATTGCAATATATTGTATATGACAATGGTATAACTGTGCGAAGTAAATGAGAAGGACCCAAGATGGACAAGCAGAATGATTCCAATTGCTACTCCTAGAGGAAAGAATGTATGTTGGTCTTCTCAAAGAAATTATGAGCTACCTACTATATTTGGGTCTGTTAAAGTGTCTTAGTACTTTATTGTTGTTCAAGCATAGGGATCATAGTGTCATAGAGTCAGACAGCATGAAAACAGACCCTTCGATCCAACCAGTCCATGCCGAACATAATCCCAAACTTAACTAGTCCCATCTGCCTGCTCCTAGCCTATGTCTCTCCAAACCTTTCTTATTCATAATTTGGAGATGCCAGTGTTGGACTTGGGTGTACAAAGTTAAAAATCACACAACACCAGGTTATAGTCCAACAGGTTTATTTGGAAGTACTAGCTTTTGGAGCGCTGCTCCTTCATCAGGTGGTTGTCCTGATGAAGGAGCAGCACCCCAAAAACTAGTGCTTCCAAATAAACCTGTTGGACTATAACCTGGTGTTGTGTGATTTTTAACTTTCCTACTCATGTCTTCTTGGCATATTATTAGCTAAAATAAAATGCATTCAGTTACAGACATGGGCTTAATCTAAAATTCCACTCCAAATGGCAACACATGAGAATGCATCTTGCAGCTTGGCTGTGTTTCAAAGGTATGATGTAGGAGGCCTTTTTAAGGATGTCAATGTGTCCAGGGTTTCTGGTGTAACTTTGAACTGGAACAGAGGGCTGGATTGTGAGCAAGTTTACAACGTGGATATTAGTGGAACTGAGCTCAAGACAAAGTGAAGACAGAATTCCGCTCCTGCCAGCTGTGCACTTTCACTGTTTTCCTTCATCTTATAAATGAAGTTCTCTGCAGGTACAAATATTACATTGTCAGCATGTTGACTTTGTTTGGCTGGAGAGTGTTCTTTACCTGTCCGAAAGGTCCCTAACTACCACTGGCTTTGATACCTTAATAGACTCAAATGTGGAAGATTCCAATATTTAGGCAGTATGATCAACCAAGCACGAAACTCATCTCACATTCATCCTGTCCCAAAATTACTGGGAATATAAAATAAACTTTATTATTCTAAAGTAAATATAAAATGATGCAATAGCATTTCCTAAAATGATTTGGAAGAAACAGCTTGAACTTTATTTTTAAAGTTAAAATTCTTGGGATATAATTATTAATAGTTTATTTAGATGATACTAATTTAGATTAGATTAGATTACATTAGATTACATTACAGTGTGGAAACAGGCCCTTCGGCCCAACAAGTCCACACCGACCCGCCGAAGCGAAACCCACCCATACCCCCACATTTACCCTTTACCTAACACTACGGGCAATTTAGCATGGCCAATTCACCTGACCCTGCACATCTTTTGGACTGTGGGAGGAAACCGGAGCACCCGGAGGAAACCCACGCAGACACGGGGAGAATGTGCAAACTTCACACAGTCAGTCGCCTGAGGCGGGAATTGAACCCGGGTCTCAGGCGCTGTGAGGCAGCAGTGCTAACCACTGTGCCACCGTGCCGCCCACAATTTAAAATGAATGCACTCCATTAGAAATCATATTGTTCAGACAGTTATATTAAAGTCATACTGGCAGATGGGATTAGTCCCGAAAGGCATCATGGTCAGCATCATGACGGTGGGCCAAAGGGCCTGTGCTGTCTTGTTCCATGTTCTATGTAATGATTAAACAGAGAACCATTCTGAAAAGTTGCACTTATCTGACTCGACAGAACGGTGGAGACAGTTTCATTGGATTTTTGTCTCGTTGGCTCCTGAGTTGGAAGATGAGCTTTGATGTGTTGAATGATCTTTTGTCAACTGCAATGTCTCTATTGGACTATTGAATACACAATGTATCTATCATACAATAAAACACAATGTATACATTAGCTAATAGCATCTGTCATGAATCAAAACAATACACATAACATTCTGAAAGGTTGACTCTGATTTATCTTCACAGATGTTGCCAGACCTGCTGAGCTTTTCCAGTAACTTCTGTTAACAACGAACGAAAGTGCTGGAGAAACTCAGCAGGTCTGGGAGCATAGTCAAAAAGTGTGGCGTTGGAAAAGCACAGCCAATCAGGCAGCATCCGAGGAGCATGAGAGTCGATGTTTCAGGTATAAGCTCTTCATCAGGAATGTGCAGTGGTGGGGGCCCAAGGGGGTGAGAGATAAATGGGACGGGGGTGCTGGGGGAAGGTAGCTTGGAAGACGATAGGTGGATACAGGTGAGAGGTGATAGTGATGGATCGGAGTGGAGGGTGGAGCGGATAGGTGGGAAGGAAGCTGGACAGGTAGGACAGTTTAAGAGGGTGGTGCCGAGTTAGAGGGTTGGAACTAGAATAAGGTGGGGGAGCGGAGATGAGGAACCTGTTTAAATCGATGTTAATGCCATGTCGTTGGAGGGTCCCAAGGCAGAAGATGAGGCATTCTTCCTCTAGGTGCCAGGTGGCTAGCATGTGGTGGTGGAGGCAGCCCAGGACTTGCATGTCCTTGACAGTGGGAGGGGAAGTTGAAGTGGTCGGCCACAGGGTGGTGGGGTTGTAACATGTAGAGACAGCGAGAAACAGATTTAAGTTTCAAATCCTGTAACCCTCACTGTTAGGTTTTGTAACAGTGTAAAGCAGTCTACAAATTCTGATAAGAGATTTTTAAGCTTTTTCTTAGGATTACAGTGCATGCCTATTTAATGCATCTGATATTTATGAGCCTGCTGGGTAATTATATATTATTTATTAGTGTGTGAACTAAATCTGTATTTGTATTTTCAGATTTTGCAATAGGCTGTTATTTTTCTCAATTCCTCCATCTCCATCTCATTTACTCTGAAGAGGAGACGTTCCACTCCCAAGCATCCTAGATGTCCACCTATTTTAAACAACGTGCTTTCCCTCCACCCCTGCCCCAACATTCAGACAGACCTCCACTGAACCTCCTTCATTCCCCTTTCCATTTTTCTAAACAGCTCCCCTCACCAAATGCAATAAAAACAAGGTTCCCCCTTGTCCTCACCTTCGACGCCACCAGTCTCCAAATCCAACGCAGCATCCTGATACACTTCCGCCAACTGTAAAGAGACCCCTCTGCACCCCTCTTTCCTTCTGCAAGGACCGTTCTCTTTGTCAGTCGTTGATTTGTGCCACTCTCCCCACCAACCTCCCCAAACATCCCGGTATCTTCCCCTGAAACCGGAAAAGATGCAAAACGTCCTGGCACACCACCCTCCTCACCCTCCATCCAGAGCCCCAAAAGGTCCTTCCAGGTGAGATAGAGGTTCACCAGCCTCTCCATCAACCTAGTTTGCTGCATCCGCTGTGGTCTTCTCTACATCGGTGAGACCAAATGTAAACTAACGGAACATTTTGACAAGCATCATAGAAGGGCCCATAAGGGCCAGCCTCACCTCCTGGTCACTGCCCATTTCAATTCCTCCTCCTGCTCCTTCTCCAACATGTCCACCCTTGGCCTCCTCCATTACCACAGTGAACCAGACCGCAAATTGGAGGAACAACACCTCATCTTCTGCCTAGGCAGCCTACAGCCCGGAGGACTCAACACTGAGTTCTCCAATTTCAAATAACCTCCCTTCCCATCCCCTGACTCCCTTTCCAACTCCTCCCCATCCCTTTCACTCCACCGACCGTCTCTTCCTTGCAGTTACCAACTGGAATTATTCCTCCCATCAACCAACTAATTTGTACCCATTACCTGTGGTCACTTATCCCTACCTTGCCACTCTGCCCCTCTACCCACCAAAACCCTCTCCCCACACTCCCCCCTCCAACTTTACCTGCAGCTCCCCCACCCCCTACCTCTAATCCTGAAGAAGGGTTATACCCAAAACATTGATTTCTCCACCTCCCAATGCTGCCTGGCTTGCTGTGCTCATCCAGCCTCCAGCCTGTCTACTCTAGATTTGAAGCAAGGTAGAAACAATGACTGCAGTTAAATAATAAGATCAAGGGAAATCAAACAAGACAAACCACATTGGCTGTGGAAAATGCCCAGTAAACTAATGCCTGCTGAACCAAAATAGAAGTTGCTGGAAAAGCTCAGCAGGTCTGGTGAAGACAAATCAGAGTTAACGTTTTGAGTTCAGTGTCCCTTCCTCACCAGACCTGAAAACGTTACCTCTGATGCTGCCTTCACAGATGCTGCCAGACTTGCTGAGATTTTCCAATAACTTCTGTTTTAGTTTTAGATTTACAGCATCCGCAGTTCTTTCGGTTTTTATAATATTGGTACATGTAACCTGAAACAAACCAAAGTTGTCGCACAAAGCTAGTAAATTATGATCTGTAGTATTAACATAAAACATAAAGAGCTCAGGCACTAGCCTGATCCTTGCTGCAACCTGCTGGCATGAAGTTTAAACCTAGGTCTGCTATGTCATCATTTTGAAAGTGGACATCAGGCTAACCAATTTCCAATATGCTTAGACTGTCCACATTTGCTCACTCCCACACTATAGCCATAAATATGTTACAAAGCCCAACCATTATCTCTGCTAAACCTGGAAATCAATATCATGTGTTTTGAAGATTATTTAATGTTGACTGTTAGCATTTCTAGAATACCCATTACTACCATTTATCTATTTTACTTGGATTACGGGTAACTGGAGACAGGGAGCTGATGCTTGCAACCCAAAACTATTTAGTCATAGACTCACAGAGTCATACAGCACCAAAACAGACCTTTCAATCCAACCAATGCATGCTGACTATAATCCCAAACTAAACTAGTCCCACCTGCCTGCTCTTGGCCCATATCCCTCCAAACCTTTCATATTCATGCACTTATCCAAATGTTTTTTAAATATAGCCATGTTTACCAATTCCTCTGGAAGTTCATTTCATATGCCAACCATTCTGTATAAAAAAAGTTTGCCCATCGTGTCTTTTTCAAATCTTTCTCCTCACTAGGGAAAAGACAGCTGCCATTCACCTTATCTATACCTCTTGTGGTTTTATAATCCTCAATAAGGTCACCCCTCAACCTCCTACACTTGTGTGGAGAAAGTTCCAGCCGATCCAACCTCTCCCAATAACTCAAACTGGCAACATTTGGCAAATCTCTTCTGAACCCGCTCCAGCTTAATAATATCCCTATAACAGGATGACCAAAACTGGACACAGTACTCAAGAAGAGGCCTCACTAATGTACCAACTCCCATACTCAAAAATCTGAGCAATGAGGTAAGTGTGCTAAATGCCTTCTTAACCACCCTATCTGCTTGTGACACAAACTTCAAAGGATTAGTGTCTTTATAAGATTTTAGGTGGGTGTGTAAAATCATGACATATTGTTCTCAACATAAAAAATAAGAATTTTTCATAAAGGGGGTCTTCATTTTTTTTTTACATTGCGATGTCCCAAAGTACAGTAGTCCCTCTAAACCTGCAGGGGATATGTTCCACAAGCTACCGCAGAAATCTGAAACCACGGATAACAACGAACCCATTCATTTCAATGGGAAATTTACCTTCCTGGCAGCCTCCTGGTCCATGGTTCTGGAAGGTTCCCTTTAATATGTTCGGCTCATGGGAAACCACGGGTAACTGAAATTGTGCAAAACGATTCCACTGATACAGGGATCGCCCTGTAGTTCATGGCCATGAATTGCTCTACAACATTGCTTTGTAAATAAATATGACAAACAGTTGGGGACAGGAATGTCTTGTAAAAATAGTAAAGTTAAATGACCAACTCACCTATTTTGGTTGACTTTATTGGAAGGATTAATGTTGACAAGAATTTTCTTGAAGAGTACCTTGGGATTTTCTTGAAGAGTATCTGCCCTTTCTTGAAGAGTATCTTGGGATTTTCTTTATATGTATCAACACAATGCTTCATTTTAAACATCTCATTTGACAGATGACACTAGTAATAAAGCAGTACTCGCTCTGTACAACTGAACTATCACATTTCTGGCTGGCACATGCATTTTGTAATAAGTAATTTAGATTTTATAACTTATAGAAAGTTAAACATTTGTGATTACTTTTGACGCCAATGTTATTATTTGAATAGTTCAGGACAAATCTCAAAATTTAGTGAGGTAATCTTTACGTAACCACAATTTAGCAAGAAGCAGATATGTTCATTAAATTTCAAAAAACTGCTTTTGGGAAACAATGATGATTTATATAAATGGATCCTTGTGTGAAAATCCAAAGAGAAAATGGGTTTAACGAGCTCATCTGGTGAAATGGGTTTTATTTAATTGTAGCTTTAAGTGGTAATTTTGTGTTTGTTTTCAATTACATTTTTTTCTACTTTTAGCTGTTTTCGAGTTCTTAAACAATTATAATTGTGATACAAATAGCTAGTTTTAGAACTCGAACACAGGAAAACAAAGGCTAGCTTAGGTAGTCTGCTTGGCAAAGAACGACAGCACAATGACAAGCCAATAGTGAGTTCCTTGAAGGTGTAGGAAAATGCAGTTTAGGATGTGTACTTGCATACATAACTGATAAAAGAAAATGGGAAAAAGTAATAGCTGTGCATTGTAACCTCAACTTCTTCATAATAATGACAGTCAAGGTAGGACAGTCAGTCCATCTTAATTCATCAATTCAAGATCCTAAAGACTTTTGACTGCAACATCCAACTGTTTTCTAAATGAAAGAATTTTGCCCAGCATTAATGTAAAACAAAGAACTGTGGATGCTGGAAATCTGAAATAAAAGCAGAAATTGCTGGAGAAATCCAGCAGCCTGGCAGCACAGTGTAGAGAAAGCAGAGCTAATATTTTGGGTCCAGTGGTCAATGGTTAGTGTTCTCAAGAAGGGTCACTGGACTCAAAGTATTGACTCTGCTTTCTCTCCAGAGATACTGTCGCACCTGCAGAGTTTATCCAGCAAATTCTGGGTTTTGCCCTGCATTAGCTGGTAGCTGGTCTACACATTCATAATTATTTATGTGACAAAGCATTTACTGAGATTGCCTTTTCCTGGTTTGAGAGTCACTGTCTTGTTTCGAAACTTGAGTGGCTCAAGATTAATTAGAAACAATGCAAAATAAAACAATAGGTTAAAACAAAGCAAAAAGATCAAACTGGACTTGGCAAGAAGGTTATTTGTTTATGCCAGTGTGCCTTGGTGGACAGATGTAGGTTTTATTACAACAAAGGAAATAATACAACTTATAAAATTTCTTTCACAGGATGTGGAGATTGTTAGCTGGCCCAACATTTATTACCCGTCCCTAACTGGCATGACTCTGCCCTGTCACTTTGTAATTACCTTTCATAGAATCATAGATTCATATAGTCGAGGTGGTCCTTCGGCCCATTGAGTCATCACCAAAACAACTATGCTAAATATAAGTTTAATACAGTTATTTCTGACCCAAGTTTCCCATTCTCAAGCTGAATGTTAAATTCTACTATGTTATGGTCACTGTCTCCTAAGAAATCTTTTACCCTGATATCACGTATTAAACTTGCCTCATTACACATTAACAGATCCAAAATGGCCAGGCCCCAGTTAGCTCAATAATATATTGTTCCAGACAGCTGCTCAAATAACCTCTATGAATTCCTGCTTATGGCTACCTCTCTCCATTTGAAAGGTTGGTGGTGAATTACCTTCTTGAACCCTTGAAATCCATAGGGTCTAAGGTTCACCTACAGTCCTATTCAGATAGGAATTTCAGGAATTTGACCCAACAACAATGAAGATATGGTTGTATAGTTCCAAGTCTGAATTAGGGGACACTTGCAAATGTTGGTGTACCCAGATATTGACTGCCCTTATCATTTGAGTTTGTAGAGGTTATGAGTTTGGAGGGAGCCTTGATGAGTTGTTTTAGATTATTCTGTAGATGGTAAACATAGGTGCCACTGTGAATTGGTGGCGAAAGGCACAAATTTTGGGATTCCAATCAAACAGGCTGCTTTGCTCTCGATGGCATTGAGTTTCTTGAGTGTTGTTGAAGATGCACTCATCCAAGCTATGGGGAGTATTCTATCAAATTCCTGATTTGAGCCCTTTAAATGGTGGACAAGCAGGTCAGAATCAGAACATGAGTTATTTCCTGCATCAACCTGCCTTTTTATCAACAGCAAAATATGACTGGTCCACTTCAGTTTCTGGTAAATGACAACCTTCTACATGTTGATAGTAGGGGATACAACAATGATAGTGCTATTGAACATCAAGGAATGATTGTTAGATTTTCTCTTGTTGAAGATGCCTGACATTGGTTTGGTGCAATTGAAACTAACCACTTATCAGGATATTGTCCAGGTCTTGCTGCAGATAAACACAACCTGCTTCAGTGGAATGAATGATGCTGAATATTGTGCAATAATCATGCAAACATCCCCACTTATGACTTTATGATGGTATGAACATGATTGATAAAGCTGCTGAAGCTGGTTAGGCCTAGCACACCATCGTAGAATGTAGAACATAGAACAGTACAGCACAGTACACGTCCTTCGGCCCTCAATGTTGTGCCAGCCTTTTATCCTCTCAGATCAGACTAACCTACATACCCTTCAATGTACTATCTTCCATGTGCCTATCCAAGAGTCGCTTAAATGTCCCTAATGAATCTGTCTCTACTACCACTGCTGACAGTGCATTCCATGCACCCACCACTGTCTGAGTAAAGAACCTACCTCTGACATCTCCCTGAAATCTTCCTCCAATCACCTTAAAATTATACCCCCTCATGATAAACATTTCTACCCTGGGAAAAAGTCTCTGTCTATCCATTCTATTTATGCTTCTCAACATCTTGTGCATCTCCAACAAGTCACCTCTCATCCTTCTTAGCTCTAATGAGAAAAGCCCTAGTTCCCTCAATATTTCTTCATAAGACATGCCCTCCATTCCAGACAGCATCGTGGTAAATCTCGTCTGCACTCTCACTAAAGCTTCCACATCCTTCCTATAGTGAGGCGACCAGAACTAAACACAATATTTCAAGTTTGGTCTAACCAGGGCTTTATAGAGCTGCAGCATAACCTCATGGCTCTTAAACTCAATCCCCCTGCTATTGAAAACCAAGAACTCCAGTGGCAATGGCCCACAATTAAGACAACTGACATTCAATGACCACAACCATTTTCCTTTCAGCTAAGCATGGCTGCAAATAATGGAACATTTTGCCCTGATTCCCATTGATTCCAATTTTGCTCAGGCTCCCTGATGCCACAGATGTTCAAATGCTGTTTCTGATGTCAAGTACAGTCAACCTCACTTGGCCCTTAAGTTCTGCTCTTATATTCACAGCTGTAATGAGGTCAGGGGCTTGGTGGCCCTGTCAAAACCCAAACTGAATGTCAGTAAGCAGATTCTACCAGCTGTTTCAATGTACTGTTGGCAAAACCTCTCTCCACTTTGCTGAAGAATGAAAGTCAATTGATGGGGCATTAGTTGGCCAAGTTTGACTTACCCTGCTTTTCATGGGCAAGTTTTCACTTTGCCAGGTAGATGTCAGCATTGTAGCTATACTGGAACTGTTTGGCTTTCAGGTGGCTTCAAGCTGAAAATATTCTACCTCAGCTACATAATAACTCCAGGAAGAAGCTATTTGATGTTCCAGTCTAAAAGTTGAAGAACAAATGTCTTACCTGTCAAGATGTAGGATATGTTGTTGTAAAAGTAATGTTTTAGGTACTGTACCAGAGGTATGTTTTGGGGTACCATACAAAACCTGTTTTGTTTTGTTTTTCCTTTTCAATTTATGATGGAGTGTTTTGGGATGAATAGGACTTTATTTTTACTGTGTGTCTATAAATCCTTGCGTCAGTGTTATGAGTCGATGGTTTGGTCTATTTTATTAGGTTTCAATTTTCCTTGTTGATAAACTTCTGCTTTATTTTTAAATCTGGTGCATTGTGTGCTTATGTTTCAGTAAGACTCATAAATTTGAGATAGTTCTTCAGCCCATCAAGTCTTATCACTGAAAATGATCTTAAATCTACGTTTAATACAGCTATTTCTGACAAGTTCCCACCCTCATTAAAATCCAAAACAAATCCAAATATGGTCTATCAAGCCAGGGAGCAACTTGGATTGTAACACTTTTTATATCTTTTGCTAGTTTACCCTCAAAATTTATTTTCACACTTTAGACTTTTTTATCATGGGATCCTTCTTCTTAACTGAGATTTTTTTTGCTGGCAAGTCATAAATTAGTTTCTTAAGCATCTGCTATTGTTCTTGAATGTTCCTTTCTGCTAAACTCCTTTCACAGTCTACTCCAGATGACTCTGCCCTGTCACTTTGTAATTACCTTTCATAGATTCATATAGTAGAGGTGGTCCTTCGGCCCATTGAGTCATCACCAAAACAACTATGCTAAATATAAGTTTAATACAGATATTTCTGACCCAAGTTTCCCATTCTCAAGCTGAATGTTAAATTCTACTATGTTATGGTCACTGTCTCCTAAGAAATCCTTTACCCTGATATCACATATTAAACTTGCCTCATTACACATTAACAGATCCAAAATGGCCAGGCCCCAGTTAGCTCAATAATATATTGTTCCAGACAGCTGCTCAAATAACCTCTATGAATTCCTGCTTATGGCTACCTCTCTTCATTTGATTTTCCCAAACTACAATGAAGATTAGAGTCACCCTTTATCTATATCTTCACTCCAATTATTTTCTCTCATCGCAGTCTGGCATTTTTAAATAGATTTACTGATTCTCATACCCATGGCTTCTGGTGCTTTTCTGCAGACACACAGTATATTTCCACCATGTGGCTCAATATCATCTACAACGCAAGTGACCATGTCACATTTGCTCAGTTATAATATCAGGACATTCAGAAAGAGGAAGTGTTTCAGCACCAATCTTTGACACAATTCAGCTCAGATGTGAATTTCTCATTGTCACTCACAATACTTCTTACTTTTGTCTGGCACTCAACTGTTCACGCAGGGAAACCATTATGTGTTGCTGCTGATCCGAAGTTTGGATTCATGGGGAGGCTTAGTGACAGGAAAGATATCCATCTGTTTAACCTTGTCGCACATCCAAATGATAATTGAATTAAATGTGGAACATGAAAAACAAATGTAAAAGTGTCTAAAGTATGGCTCTGGTTCTTTGCTTTACCAGCGGGCTTAATAGATCATTAACTAAATGATTTTGATTCCCTCTGCTTTGAACTGAACAAATCAGGCCTCATTCCTGAAGAAGAGCTTTTTGCCAGAAATGTTGACTTTCCTGCTCCTCGGATGCTGCCTGACCTGCTGTGCTTTTCCAGCACCATTCTAATCTTGACTCTGATCTCCAGCATCTGCAGTCCTCACTTTCACCCAATTAAAACTGAGCCAGAGTCAAAGTTATGGACAGAGGCAGGAGAATTGTACCAAGTCCAGGATTCGGAGCAAGTGATGGAATGGGACATACACTTTGCAAAAAAAGGATTTGTGGATGGAGGGGTGAAATTACTCCTAAGCAGCCACGGTTATTTTGAAAAATAATGGGACATTTTTATGTTCAGTGTTCAAATGTTCAAGGAGCAGAACATTGCCGCATTATACTTCCACATGCGTCATTATCCCTTTAGTATCCCTTGCAGTTGACTGTTTTTATGTTTTAAAGTACCATAACAATTTGTGTTGAGTTGTTGCAGCTTAGGTCAACTCTACCCTTGCCAAACATTCAAACCCATTGCAGTCTGGAGCCTCCCCACACCCCATGCTCAAAGCCCAAGAGCACTGAGCTTAATTATAATCATCTCAATTTCAAAGACTAGCTAACTTTGCATTGATTAGGAATAAACATAAGACTCTTCCGGTTTGTACACATAAAGACATCATTTGTTAAAGTGCTTGAATATTTTTAATCACAGGACTGAGAAAGCTGGAAAGCATTTGTCATTGTTTACATGATTCTGTTACAGTTTCTTGATTTTAAGAATTGGTTCAGATAGAAAAAGATGCTGGTGTGTATGAAGCATCCCATCGTATCTGATCAAATGATTTTCTACATGGCCTTAGACTGTACTGTGAGATTTTGACATGCCGTTCATGTACGCCATAAAGTTGAAGTTAGGTCACAAATCAGCCTTGATGAAACAAGCTTAAGGGGCTAAACAATTCACTCCAATTCCTATTTTTCTTAACGGTGAATGAAACAAATTATACATAACAATGCAATTTTATCTCTGCATTTAATTAAATGCATCTGTTCATTTTTTTCATACTATAAAAACATTTCTTTCATTTTCCATGGTCTCCTTTAGTTTATGTTTCTTTTGACTAAAACTGTAGCTTTAGATCTTGAATCCAGATTGAATCTGCCTTATAGACCAAAAAGCAATGACAAAACAGCCCTGCCATAGACTGGAGTAACTGTAACAAAGTCAAATAGACCTACTCTATTTGATTAGCACTATTCAAGTCAATGTTTCTTTTTAGAGGTTGATTTTGTGCCTATTTGCCACAATGTTCAACATCACTGTTGGATGATTAAATCCTCATACAGGCTTTAACAATTACCTTCCACACTTTTCATGTAAACAATGGATTCATGTTTTCAATGCAGATCTTCTCTATGGTTTCAGAATTTCCCACACCAGTAACAAATCGTGAAGGTGAAATGGTAAGTTAATGTCAGAGCTGGGGCGGTTGTTATTTCAAAACAGTGCTACTGATGAAGAATGGAATTTGTGGATTGTGATTTTATTTCAAAGTATTTTACAAGGCTGACAAAGTGGGAGTTTCTCAGAGCTTGGCTGAAGAGGGGAAGGAATGATGTGGGGTTAGACTGAGGGAATAAGGAAAAGAAAGAGAGGATAAAAGAAAAGGGAGAGACACACAAAGGAAAAATAAAGGAGAAACAATAAACATAAACTGAGGATAAAAGAAAAGAAGGAGAAATAGACAGGGAAAATGCAGGAGGAATTTATGGACGGCACGGTGGCACAGTGTTTAACATTGCTGCCTCACAGCGCCAGAGACTCGGGTTCATGCCTCAGACAATTGTCTGTGTGGAGTTTGCACATTCTCCCTGTGTCTGTGTGGGTTTCCTCTGCATGCTTTAGTTTCCTCCCACAGTCCAAAAATGTGCAGGTTAGGCAAATTCGCATGCTAAATTGCACCTAGTGTTAGGTGAAGGGGTAAATGTAGGGGAATAGTCTGGGTGGGTTGCTCTTCAGAGGGTTGTTGAAGAGCCTATTTCCACACTGTAAGAAATCTTAAAAAAAAGAAAACAGCCCCAGTCTGTTCAGCCTCTCCCTATAGCTCCAACCCTGGCAACATCCTTGTAAACTTTTTCCGAACCCTTTCAAGTTTCACAACATCTTTCCGATAGGAAGGAGACCAGAATTGCGCACAATATTCCAACAGTGACCTAACCAATGTCCTATACAGCCGCAACATGACGTCCCAACTCCTGTACTCAATACTCTGACCAATAAAAGAAAGCATACCAAACGCCTTCATCACTAAGGAAAAGGAAGAGAGATGGAAAAGGAAAATAGATGAGGAATGATAAACAAAAAGTGAGGATTAAAAGAAAAGGGAGACAGAACGGAAAAATAAAGGAGGAATAATAAAAATAATAAACAGAAAGTGAGGATAAAGGAAAAGGGAGAGAGACAGAAAGAGAAAATAGAGTGTTATAGACCAGGCCTGACCCCTTCAAAACATTTCAAGAAAATAGCCCAGATCCTAACTTTGCTAGTTGTTTTAAGCAGATGTAACATAGACATTCCAGGAGTGATGCAGTTGGTCAAGCCACTTAGTTTTAAACAAAACAAACTTTATTTACAAGATTACCAAATGAAACAGAAACAAAAGAGAACAGAATAAAGAATAACTTAACCGATCCGAAAACCCAACGGATCATCCCAACTGAATGATTTTGTTCAGAATACTTGCTACAATCTGTATAAATACAGTTTGGCATAAAAGGTAAAATCAAACACAGCGTCTTACAGGAAAGAAGGCAGAAAGAGAGTACCAGCAGGGATCTGCTTCTTTGGGTCCATCAAGTTCACAACTGCCTGACCGCTTTCAGAGAAAAGCCAGACGGGTAAAACAAACCAAGCCAGAGAAAAGCTGAGCTGGGAGTACTTGCCACTCCCAGTCCATTGTGGAAGTGTTTTTAAATGTGAAAGCCTCTTGCCTCTGGCAGTATCTGCTAGCTATAATCGTACTGGCCCGAAAACCCATTCAACTCAGATGTTTCAGAGTCTGTTTTACTAACTTGCTGAAAAAGAACAAGGAGAACATAACAGGGAGAAAGTGAGGACTGCAGATGCTGGAGACCAGAGTTTAAAAATGTGGTGCTGGAAAAACACAGCAGGTCAGGCAGCATCAGAGGAGCAGGAGAATCGTGCATAAGCCCTTTGTCAGGAATGAGGCTGGTGTGCCAAGTGGGCTGAGATGAAAGGTAGGGGGGAGGGAATTTGGGGGAGGGGCGCTGGGAATACGATAGGTGGAAGGAGGGGAGGGTGAGGGTGATAGGCCAGAGAGGGGATGGGGGCGGAGAGGTCGGGAAGAAGATTGCAGGTCAAGAGGGCAGTGCTGATCCGGGGGTTGGGGAGAGAGGGAACACTGGGGGAGAGGGGGGAATCACACTGGGGGGGGGGGGGAATCACACTGGGGGGGGGGGGGGGAATCACACTGGGGGGGGGGGAATCACACTGGGGGGGGGGGGGAATCACACTGGGGGGGGGGGGAAATCACACTGTGGGGGGGGGGAAATCACACTGGGGGGGGGAAATCACACTGGGGGGGGGGGAATCACACTGGGGGGGGGAATCACACTGGGGGGGGGGAATCACACTGGGGGGGGGAATCACACTGGGGGGGGAATCACACGGGGGGGGAATCACACTGGGGGGGGAATCACACTGGGGGGGGGAATCACACTGGGGGGGGAATCACACTGGGGGGGGGAATCACACTGGGGGGGGAATCACACTGGGGGGGGGAATCACACTGGGGGGGGGAATCACACTGGAGGGGGGTAACACACTGGAGGGGGAACACACCGGAGAGGGGAGGGGGAACACTGGGGGGAAGAGGGGGGAACACACTGGGGAGGGGAGAACACACTGGGGGGAGAGGGGGAACACACTGGGAAAGGGGTGAAACAAATGGGGAAGGGGAGGTGGGGGAGTGAGAGCTGAAGGGAAATGGGGTTCAGAGGAGGTGTGTGGGATGCACAGCATCTAGTGGTGAAGGGCTTGGGGAGATCCTGTGCACCAAGCTGGGCTCTGGGTACAGCCGCACATAGACTGCATCCTTGGGGGGGGGGGATGTATGTGTGTCAATGCCCTTTTCCCTTGGGGTGGGGGGGAACAATGTGTATGTGTATAAATGCTATCATCCTCTGGGGAAATGGGGACAATGTGTATGTGCATAAAAACCCTTCCCTAGGAGGGGGTGGGGAAGCAATGTGTATGTATATAAATGCTTTCCTTTATGGGGGGGAGGGGGGATTTGTGTAAATGGCCCCTACCCTGGGGGGGCAATGTGTATGTGTATAAAGGCCCCCTTCCCTGAGGCGGTGTAACTCTCCCCCAGCAGTGGGGGGGGGGGGAGAGGGGAGAGACAGAATGAGACAATAAAGGAGGAATAATAAACAGAAAGTGAGAAAGGAGAAGGAGATGAAATGGGAAAACAGAGCAGGAATAACGCTCCCTGTTCGCCCCTCCCCCCGAATTCACTTCAAGCCGGACCGAGCCACAGCGCGTTTCCGCTAAGCGGCGGGCACGCGCGCCAGGCCCGCTCCCGCCCGGCCTCGGGGGCGCGCACGTTAGCCTGACGTTGGTTTATTTTGCGCAGTCGGTGAGCGGGGCCGGAGTCGGTGGATTGTCCGCCGCCGGCTCTGTCCGTGTCCCCGAGCCCGTTACTGTCACAGTCACAGTCAGAGTGAAGGTGAGTGTCCGGGTGAGGGGCAGGGGGATCACACTGGGAGGGGAGGGGGAGGGGGAACACACTGGGAGGGGAGGGGTGAGGGGGAACACACTGGGAGGGGAGGGGTGAGGGGGAACACACTGGGAGGGGAGGGGTGAGGGGGAACACACTGGGAGGGGAGGGGTGAGGGGGAACACACTGGGAGGGGAGGGGGAGGGGGAACACACTGGGAGGGGAGGGGTGAGGGGGAACACACTGGGAGGGGAGGGGTGAGGGGGAACACACTGGGAGGGGAGGGGTGAGGGGGAACACACTGGGAGGGGAGGGGTGAGGGGGAACACACTGGGAGGGGAGGGGAGGGGTGAGGGAGAACACACTGGGAGGGGAGGGGAGGGGTGAGGGAGAACACACTGGGAGGGGAGACACACTGGGAGGGGAGAGGGGAGGGGGAACACACTGGGAGGGGAGAGGGGAGGGGGAACACACTGGGAGGGGAGAGGGGAGGGGGGAACACACTGGGAGGGGAGAGGGGAGGGGGGAACACACTGGGAGGGGAGAGGGGAGGGGGGAACACACTGGGAGGGGAGAGGGGAGGGGGAACACACTGGGAGGGGAGGGGTGAGGGGGAACACACTGGGAGGGGAGGGGAGGGGTGAGGGAGAACACACTGGGAGGGGAGACACACTGGGAGGGGAGAGGGGAGGGGGAACACACTGGGAGGGGAGAGGGGAGGGGGAACACACTGGGAGGGGAGAGGGGAGGGGGAACACACTGGGAGGGGAGAGGGGAGGGGAGAGGGGAGAGGGGAGGGGGAACACACTGGGAGGGGAGAGGGGAGGGGGAACACACTGGGAGGGGAGAGGGGAGGGGGAACACACTGGGAGGGGAGACACACTGGGAGGGGAGAGGGGAGGGGGAACACACTGGGAGAGGGGAGGGGGAACACACTGGGAGGGGGAACACACTGGGAGAGGGGAGGGGGAACACACTGGGAGGGGAGAGGGGAGAGGGGAGGGGGATCACACTGGGAGGGGAGAGGGGAGGGGGATCACACTGGGAGGGGAGGGGGATCACACTGGGAGGGGAGAGGGGAGAGGGGGGAGGGGAGAGGGGAGAGGGGAGGGGGATCACACTGGGAGGGGGAGGGGAGAGGGGAGGGGGATCACACTGGGAGGGGAGAGGGGAAAGGGGAGGGGGATCACACTGGGAGGGGGGAGGGGAGAGGGGAGGGGGATCACACTGGGAGGGGGGAGGGGAGAGGGGAGGGGGATCACACTGGGAGGGGGGAGGGGAGGGGGATCACACTGGGAGGGGGGAGGGGAGGGGGATCACACTGGGAGGGGGGAGGGGAGAGGGGAGGGGGATCACACTGGGAGGGGGGAGGGGAGAAGGGAGGGGGATCACACTGGGAGGGGAGGGGAGGGGAGAAGGGAGGGGAGGGGAGAAGGGAGGGGGATCACACTGGGAGGGGAGAAGGGAGGGGGAACACACTGGGAGGGGAGGGGGATCACACTGGGAGGGGAGAGGGGAGAGGGGAGGGGGAACACACTGGGAGGGGAGGGGGAACACACTGGGAGGGGAGAGGGGAGGGGGAACACACTGGGTGGGGAGAGGGGAGGGGGAACACACTGGGAGGGGAGGGGAGAGGGGAGGGGGATCACACTGGGAGGGGAGAGGGGAGAGGGGAGGGGGATCACACTGGGAGGGGAGAGGGGAGAGGGGAGTGGGATCACACTGGGAGGGGAGAGGGGAGAGGGGAGTGGGATCACACTGGGAGGGGAGAGAGGAGAGGGGAGGGGGATCACACTGGGAGGGGAGAGGAGGGGGATCACACGGGGAGGGGGATCACACTGGGAGTGGGGAGGGGAGAGGGGAGGGGGATCACACTGGGAGGGGGGAGGGGGGAGGGGAGGGGGAATCACACTGGGAGGGGGGAGGGGGGAGGGGGAAGGGGAGGGGGGAGGGGAGAGGGGAGGGGGATCACACTGGGAGGGGGGAGGGGAGAAGGGAGGGGGATCACACTGGGAGGGGAGGGGAGGGGAGAGGGGAGGGGGATCACACTGGGAGGGGAGGGGAGGGGAGAGGGGAGGGGGAACACACTGGGAGGGGAGGGGGAACACACTGGGAGGGGAGGGGGATCACACTGGGAGGGGAGAGGGGAGGGGGAACACACTGGGAGGGGAGAGGGGAGGGGAGAGGGGAGGGGAGAGGGGAGGGGGATCACACTGGGAGGGGAGAGGGGAGGGGGATCACACTGGGAGGGGAGGGGAGAGAGGAGAGGGGAGGGGGATCACACTGGGAGGGGAGAGGAGGGGGATCACACGGGGAGGGGGTTCACATTGGGAGGGGTGAGGGGGATCACACTGGGAGGGGAAACACACTGGGAGGTGAGGGGTGAGGAGAACACACTGGGGGGGAGGGGAACACAGAGGGGGAACACATGGGAGAGGGGTGGGGGGAACACAGTGGGGGGAGGGGTGAGTTGGAACACACGGGGGAGGGGGAACACACGGGAGAGTGGGAAGGGGGAACACGGGGGAGAAATACACTGGGGGGGAGGGGTGAGGGGAAACACACTGGGGGGGAGGGGTGAGGGGAAACACACTGGGGGGGAGGGGGGGAGAAACACACTGGGGGGAGGGGGAGGGGAAACACACTGGGGGGGAGGGGAAACACACTGGGGGGGATGGGTGTGGGGGAACACACTGGGGGGGATGGGTGTGGGGGAACACACTGGGCGGGGGTGGGGGTGTGTGGGGTAACACACTGGTGGGGAGGGTGAGAGGGAACACACTGGGGGAGGAGTAACACGGGGGACGGGGGGAGGGGAAACACATGGGGAACACACGGGGAAACACACTGGGGGGAATACACAGGGGGAGGAGGGGGGAACACACGGGGGGGGGAAACACACTGGGGGAACAAACAACTGGGGTGGTAACACACTGGGGGGAACACACGGGGGGGAGGGGGAACACACTGGGGGTGGTGAGGGAGAAGAGACTCGGGGGGGGGGGGAACACACAGGGGAGGGGTAACACGGGGGACGGGGGGAGGGGAAACACATGGGGAACACACGGGGAAACACACTGGGGGGAATACACAGGGGGAGGAGGGGGGAACACGGGGGGGGGAAACACACTGGGGGAACAAACAACTGGGGTGGTAACACACTGGGGGGAACACACGGGGGGGAGGGGGAACACACTGGGGGTGGTGAGGGAGAAGAGACTCGGGGGGGGGGAACACACAGGGGAGGGGTAACACTGGGGGGATACACATTGGGGGCGAGGGGTGAGGGAGAAAACACAGGGGGGGAACACAGTGGGGGTGGGTGGGGGGAGGGGCAAGGGGGAACACACTGGGGGGAACACACGGGGTAGGGGTGAGGGGGAACACTGGGAGGGTGAGGGGGGAAACACTAGGGGAGAGGGGGAGACTGGAGGGAGGGGGAATCACTGGGGGAGAGGGGGGAACATACTGGGGAGGGACACACTGGGGGGACACACTGGGGTGGGAGAGAGGGAAACACACTGGGGGGAGAGGGGGAACACTGTGGGAGGGCACACTGGGGGAAAGGGGGAGACATTGGGGGAGAAGGGGAGACACTGGGAGAGGGGGGAACACACTGGGGGGAGAGGGGGAAGAGGGGGGACACACGAGGGGGAGAGGTGGGAACACACTGGGGGGAAAAGGGGAACACACTGGGGGGAAAGGGGGAGACACTGGGGTAGAGGGGGGAACATACTGGGGGGGAGGGGTAAACACTGGGAGGAGAGGGGGAACACACTGGGGGTGAGGGGGAAACATACTGTGGGGAGGCACACTGGGGGATGGGGGACACGGGGGGAGAGGGGGGCACACTGGGGAGAGGGGGAACACTGGGGGAGAGGGGGAGACACTGGTGGAACACACTGGGGGAGGGGGGTACACTGGGGGGGAGAGGGGGACACACTGGGGCGTGAGAGGGGGGAACACACTGGGGGGGAAAGGGGGAGACACTGGGGTAGAGGGGGGAACATATTGGGGAGGGACACACTGGGGGGGAGAGGGGCAACACTGGGGTGGAGTGGGGGAACACACTGGAGAGGGAGAACACTGGGGGAAGAGGGGGGAACACACTGGGGAAGGGGGGAACAAATGGGGAAGGGGAGATGGGGGAGTGAGAGGTGAAGGGGGGAGGGTGTATGTGTGTCAATGCCCTTTTCCCTTGGGATGGGGGGGAAACAATGTGTATGTGTATAAATGCTATCATCCTCTGGGGAAATGGGGGCAATGTGTATGTGCATAAAAACCCCTTCCCGAGGAGGGAATGGGGAAGCAATGCATATGTATATAAATGCTTTCCTTTTTTTGGGGGGGGGCGGATTTGTGTAAATGGCCCCTACCCTGGGGAGGAGGGGGGTGCAATGTATATGTGTATAAAGGCCCCCTTCCCTGAGGCAGTGTAACTCCCCCAGCAGTTTATCTCCCTGGGCATTTCCTCCCACAGTCTAGATTAGAGTGGCGCTGGAAAAGCACAGCAGGTCAGGCAGCATCCGAGGAGCAGGAGAGTCGACCATTGGTCAGGTGGCTCCGCTTGTCCATATTTTCCACTGGACATGTTCACAGGGATGTGATGACACCCCTCTGGAGCAGGTGAGAGTTGAACGTTGGGGACAGAGATGAATCCTGTGTTTAGGTCTGTCTCCACTGCTGGTTTATCTTGGAACAGGGCAGGGTGTCTGCCTCACCAGGGGCTTGTGAGCTCCACACCCACAGTCGGTCTGACCCCCATGCCATTGTGCTATCGGGGGGGGGGGGTACTGCCTGATGTTTTAACCACATGATGAACACTGCCTGAGCTGTCAAGTGAGACTGCAGTTGGACCTTTTGACTCCAAGCCAAAGCAGTTCACCCCACTGCAGTGCAACACTCTGTCATAACCCTGTCCCACAGGAGTCTGTCTCTTTTAATTCCCCCCACCCCTAGGCACAATTTGCTTATCCCCAACTCCCCCCACATGTTTCCTCCCATCTCTTTACCCCCCTCCCCTTTCATCTACCAGCTTTGGGAGTGAGGTGTCTCTGGTTTTCTGTTCTGTAAATACCGTAGACAGTCCTTCCCCCCCCCCCCCCCCCCCCATGTTCACAGAGCTCATTGAGTTCTGTTCCTCAATCGCATTCCCTCTGTGTGGTGGGTGCACACTGCACGTTTTTTTTTGCTCTGTGGTCTGATTAGGAGAACTGCCCTCAATCCAGCCAGTTTTCTGCTTCTGGGGTCAGCAAAGCGGCTCTTCAGACACAATCCAAGGACATAACGAGAGTGTTCATCTCTTTTCACCCAAATTGTGCGTAATTTTAGTTTATTTTCTTCAACCCCGCTCCTGTATGTGCAGGCCATTGCCACATCCTGGATTTAATCAGTTGGTGTGTTGTTTTTGGGAGTTTTGTGCTTTTTCTGCCTGAATTCTGACAGACTCTCTTCTCTGGTAATTGTGCCTCGATATATCTGCGGCTCCGGCTCTATCAGTTTGAGGGATTCTTTTGTTTGCTGTGAAACACCCTGTCATTTGCAATCTGAAGGGAAGGTGGGGGGATTTTTTTTTAAAAAAAGAAGGCAGTTTCTCCAATTCAAACATATTTCAGGAGTTTATATCGATGCCCAGCTAATTGTTATCCTCCGATGTCGACCCTGCCTGTGTGAAAAGTGGTATTGTAAATGCTTTGGAACTAAGGTCTGACTGTACCCATAATTGCAGAGAAAATCGTCGGCGTTCTATTTATAGCATGCACTTATGTTCGTTTTAATACTTGGCGGATTTTATTTCAAATCTGGTCTGGGTCGAGTCGCAAATTGTACTATTGACAAAGGTTGTCCTGCAAAATATATTCTTTTAAATGGAAACATTTTAAATAGGTTTGAATGATCGTATTTACTCCATGCGAGTCACTCATTGCTATTCTCTTCTCACCCCCCCCCCCCCTCCTTTGTTTGCGGGTTTCAGTGTTTCATGCAATCGATAGTATTAGGAGAATTGCATCCTTGTTCATGTTGTGTTGAAGGAGAAATGGTTAAAAGATAGTTTTATCGCAGAAGGTCTTTTTGTTTTCAGGCAGTTGAGCTTTTAGCTGCTGGGACACAGATTGAAAGGTCCTCTCTTGTATTTGCAATTCTTTGCTGTTATAGGCAACATTTACTCAATGCTGTCTTGTTTAATGCTATTTGTCATAAGATGTAGCTATTGACTTTAATTGTGTGTAGTTTATAACCCATGTTCAGAGACTTCATAGAGTCATTCGGCATTGATTCAGACCCGTCAGTCTAACTAGTCCACTCTGACCGTGTTCCCAAACTAAACTAGTCCCACCTGCCCATATTCCTCCAAATCTTTCCTATTCATGCACTAATCCAAATGTCTTTTAAATGTTGTAACTATACCTGCATCTTCCACATCCTTTGGCAGTCCACTCCACACATGAACCACTCTTTTTTGAAAAAACATTTCCTCCATGTCGTTTTAAATCTTTCTCCTCTTACCTTTTATAGGTATGTTCCCTAGTTTTGAACTCCCCACCTTAGGGAAAAGACCTTTGCTATTCACCTTATCTATGCCCCTCATATAAACCTCTGTTAGGTCACCCCTTAACCTTCTACGCTCCAGTGAAATAAGTCCTAGCCTATTTTTAAAACTCAAACCCTTCATTCCTGGCAACACCCTGGTAAATCTTTTCTGAATCCTTTCCAGTTTAATAATATCCTTCCTATAACAGGGTGACCGGAACTGCACAGTAGTCCAGAAGTTGCCTTACCAGTGTCCAGTACAACTGCAATATGACATCCCAACTCCTATACTTAAATGTCTGAGCGCTGAAGGCAAGTGTGCAAAACAACTACTTAAATATCCTGTGAAGCAAATTTCAAACAATTATGTACCTGAAACCCTAGGTCTCTCTGTTGTACAACACTACCCAGAGCCGTGTCATAATTGTATAAGTCCTGCCTTAGTTTGTTTTACCAAAATGCAACACCTCCCATTTATCCAAATTAAACTCATCTGTCACATATCAGCCCATTGACCTAACTGATCAAGATCTCATTACAATCTTCTTCACAGTCCACTGTACCACCAATTTTGATGTCATCTGCAGACTTACTAACCATGCCTCCTGTATTCTCATCTGACTAGTTTATATAAATGACAAATCACAGTGGACCCTCGACCGATCCCTATGGGACACCACTGGTCGCAAGCCTCCATTCTGAAAAACAACCTTCCTGCACCTCCAATTAGTAAGCTCACCCTGAATCCCATGTAATCTAACGTTAGTATTTAGTCTACAATGTGGAACCTTATCAAAGGCTTTACTACGCTCCAAGTAAACAATATCTACTGCTCTGCCCTCATCAGTCTTTCATTCCAGTTTGAGAGAGACAATTTCCCTTGCGCAAAATCATACTGACTATCCCTCATCATTTCTTGCCTCTCCAAATGCACGTAAATCCTACCTTTCAGAAACACGTCCAACAATTTGTCCACCACTGATGTCAGACTGACAGGTCTATAGTTCCCAGGTTTCTCCTTATAACAGTTCTTAAAGGCACATTAGCTGTCCTCTAGTACCTCACCTGTGGCTATAGTTGATACAAATATTTCGTGCTAGGAGTCCACGGTTTCCTCCTAACTTCCCCAATCTCCTGGGTTACGCTTGATCAAGTCCTGAAGATATATCCACCTTTATGCTTTGTAAGACCTCCAACACTTCCTCTTTTGTAATGTGACTGTTTTCAAAACATCAATATTTATTTTCCTGAGTTCACTAGTCTCCATTTCTTTCTCAACAGTAAAAACTGACACCAAATATTAATTTAATATCTTTTCCATTGCTTGGCGTTCAACACCAAGATGACCTCAATGATCTTTAATGGGCCCTACTCTCTCTCTAGCTGCTCTTTTGTTCTTAATGTACATGTAGAATCTCTTTGGATAATCCTTAACTTTATCTGTCAAGGCTGCTTTTTAATCCCCTTTTTGCCTTCCTGATTTCTCTCTGAAGAATGCCCTATGCTTATCAAGATTCATTTGATATCAGTTGTTCATGTCCAAAATGATTCCCTTCTGTTCTAACAGAATTATGATCATTAGTCCCAAAGTGCTCCTCTACTAACCCTTCACTCGCTTGCCCTGTCTTATTTCCCAGGAGAAGATGAAGTTTAACTCATTCTCATTCTCTAATGGAACATTTATGTATTGATAAAATAAAATTTTCTTGAACACGCTAAACGCTTAACACTATGGCCAGTCCCAGTCTATGTTTGGAAAGTTGAAATCCCCTACAATTACAATCCTATTATTCCTACATATACCTGCAATCTCTTTACATATTTGCTCCTCAATTTCCCTTTGACTATTGGGGGTCGATAGTGCTATCCCATCAAGTGATCATTCCTTTCTTATTTCTTAATCCAACCCCTGTGTTTTCACTGGACGAATCCTCAGAAATAAATCAATTCCTCAGGCTTCGATAGACCTATGGCAGTGAAATGCCCCACATGTTAGCCATCGCCATAATGATGGGGTATTTATGTAAACTTCCCCTAAATAAAAAAAAAACTCTGCCAGGAAATTCTCTCTTGTCAGGTTTGGTCTTTGTTTAATTATACTGACCACAAATGCAAAAGGTTTGTCACGTTTCTCCCCCAAAAGCTGGAATGTATCGACGCCTTTTGCGTGGAGGATGTTTCCTGATTTACAGTGTGTTTCAAAAAATCATTTTTTTTTAAACCAAAGCCATGTTTATAGGTGTTGTCAAGTGTTGTTAATGCAGCTTTTGTTTTTGAAGGCGTGTGGGGTTACATGCCGCACCACCAGTGTCTGGCCCCGCGATTGTTCCCAGAGTTTCCTATTTGTAAACAAAGCTTGCGTTTGAAGACCAGTTGCCTGTCCTGGCTCGTAGATCAGTTAGATAATAAATCCAGTCCGAGGCTTTTTTTTTGAAAGGGTGTATGGGAAGACTGCACATTTTGGAATATAAATATTCCGCATAAAATGTTAGACACACAGCAATTCTTATTGCAGACTGCTTGCATCTGCACCTCGCGTGGATATAAAATGTGTTTACTTTGCAGTTGTGATTTCACCATCGTATGCGAGCAAAAAAAAAGTACATAAACAGTTTAAAGCATTGATCTTTCTGAATATGTTGAAATACTGCGATTTCACGTGTGAATTGATAGCCACAGATAAGGCATTATGTTGACAGGATGACTGGAGGCGCCCTGCAAACAAGAGGCAGGTTGATGCGATTTCCTCGTCCAACTGGTCTCTGGCCCGGGTAGGGCGTGACAGGTTGCATTCTTTTGTAGAATTTGTTTGCATTAGTTTTATGAAGCAAAAGCACTGGGGCACGGCAGCTTTTTAAAGGAGAGAAAAAAAAATGTCCCTTCAGATATAGAATAACTTGAACTTTAAAGGTTGATCGCATGGAGCAGACACAGGTGGAACCTGGTCATAAAGTTGCCAGTCATCAGTTTGTACCTGGATTGAAAAGATTCAAACTGTAAGAATATGCCTCATAAATTACTTGGTGTATCTTTCCAGAATGCAGAGCTGCTTTTGTAGCCCACTTTTGTGGTTTTGTTTCGTGCCTGAGGGCAATGAACTTTAAGCAAGGTTCAGAAACGCTGAATTAGGCGGTTTGCTGCCTGGTGCTTCTGTAAGGGTGTAAAGTAGGAATAAAACATCCAATTGTTTGAGAAATGGCTTGCCTGGTTTTTGATTTGGCATGCACCTGGAGTGAGCTCAAATATGATGGTGTAGAGTTTGAAGTGAAATCTGTCTTCTCTGCATGTTCCTGTCTGTCGTTATCCAAGTTACAAACATGACCATTTAGACAGTATTCCTAATGCTTATCACCTGTATGAAAGTTACTGAAATGCAGTGTTTTTTGTTTATGTTCTTGAAGTATAGCTTTGGCATTCAATGAAAAGTGTGGCGAAGGATGAGAGGTGAATTGATAGAGATGTACAAGGTGTTGAGAGGTATGGATAGAGACTTTTTCCCAGGGTGGAAATCGCTATCATGAGGGACCATAATTTTAAGGCGATTGGAGGAAGGTTTAGGGGAAATATCAGAGGTAGGTTCTTTACACAAAAAGTGATGGGTCCGCAAAATGCACTGACAGCAGTAGTAGTAAAGTCAGATCCTTAATTTAGATTTATGGATATTTCAGTGACTCTTAGATGGGCACATGGATGATAGTAAAATGAAGGGTATGTAGGTTAGTTTGATCTTAGAGTAGCATAAAATTTCACCACCACATCGAGGACTGAAGGGCTTACACTGCTGTAATATTCTCTTTAAGACCTTTTGTAATGCAGTTAATAAATAACTACCTTCCTGCTGTGCAGTGAATTAGCAGAATGAAATGTTCTTTCAAGTCTACATGGCTTTGGAAACACTGATTAGATGGTTCAAAAAACATGTTGGTGTTTGAGATGAGTGTTATGCAATAGTTTATCCTCCACAGGCTGAACAATCTCTCATGTATCTAGTCTTGTCGGTTTGGATTGGCTGACTGTTGCTCCAGGGTTGCCAAGCAGTTGGCATGCATTACAAGCAATAGATCGGCATTAGTTCATTGATAACAAGGTTAATAGTGAGAAAGAAAGCTATAGACTTCAGGAAGGTACATATGGACTGGTCATGTGGGCAGAAAAGAGTCAAATTGAATTCTATGCAGAGAAATGCATTTGGGCAAAGGGGACTGAGTAACATAGAGCAGCAGAGGGACCTTGGAGTCCCCAAAAGGTTGCAAACAATGGTCAAAGAGATATGCAGAGACTTTGTTGGCTGAAGCATAAAAGAGCAGGGAAATTACGATACAACTGGACAGTGCACTAGTTTGGTCACAGCTAGAGAACGTTATGCACGTGATATCCGCGTTTCAGGAAGGATGTGATGCATATCACAAAATATGTTGTCAGAACTGGAAAACTGTAGCTGAGAGAAAAGAATGGATAGGCTGATGTTTTCTTTGGAATAGAACATCATGAGAACTCGGAACAGGGTTGGGCCATTTGGCCTGTTGAGCCTGCCAGCCATTTGATAGGCTCATGGCTGATCAGACATACCTCACAGCCACTTTCCTGTGATTTTAAAGGTGCTGAGTGAGGTGCATAAAATGAAGCGGTGAAGACAGTGGTTGGGAAAAGGCTCATTTCCTTATTGGAGGGGTCATTAATATGAAGTCATAAATTTACAGTAATTTGGGGAGGGTTAGAAGGAATTTGTGTTTATTACCGAGAGGGTGGAGGGGATCTGCAGTTTGCTGTCTGAAAGAGTAGTAGGGACTGAAGTTCTCATCATTTGACAGGGACTTAGGTTGTGGCACTTCAAGTGCGTATCCATTTAAGCATTGGACCAAGAACTGGTAAGTGAGTGGGCTGCAGCAGCAATGGACCAAGTTGCTACCTTTTGTGTCACAGATGTCAATGACCTAATGTAATTTGTGATGTGTTGTCATTTGAATTGTGTGCAGAATGGATTTGTATATAATTTTTAAGGTTGGATTGCAGTATTTAGTAGCGTAAACTAGAGGCCCAGTCTTGGCAGAAAAAAATTGTGGACTGATTTTTACTGATATCTTTGAAGATGGGAAACAATGGACAAAGCATATGAGTTTTGTGGTTAACTTTGATGGAAATGTTGTTTCTCTGAAGGTTATCTCAAATTTTTTTCAAAAAATTGTGTTTAAGATAGTCTTTATTTTCAGCTTGAGGAGGGAGCTGAATTTGTTTTTTTTTTACTGCAGGACTGTGACATACTTGCAAAGGTAACAGAAGATATAGCAAGTAAATGGTATGTTAGCAAATAGTGTGGCTCAGTTGGTAGTGCCCTCAGCTCAGAGTCGGAAGATTGTGGCTTCAAGTGACCCTTCAGGATATAAGCACAAAAATCTAGGCTGACATTTCAGTGCATTACCAAGGGAGTGCTGCACTGTTGATTGTACTGTCTTTTGAATGAGCTGTTAAATTCTGGGGCAGCACAGATGGAGGTAGAAATCCTACGGCACGTTTTTGAGGAAGAATAGGGAGGTTATTTCTAGTCTTGCTGATAACTATCCCTCAATCAGCGGTACAAAGATTTTCTGATTATTGTGTTGCTGTTTGTTGGAGCTTGCTTTGCTCAAATTGACAGCTGTGTTTCCTGCTTATAGCAGGCGAAGTACGTTCTGCTTAAAGTGAATTACTACAAATGTCATAAGATGGAGAAACAGAAATAGGCCATTCAGTCTGTGCCACCATTTAATGAGAACGTAGCTGATCTGATGACCCTAAATTCCACTCTCCTGCTTAATCTTTCATTCCTTTATTAATTAGAAATATCTATCTCCGCTTTGAATATACTTCATGATCAGTTTTGACAGGTCTCAGTGGTAAAGAATCCCAATTCACCACTGAAAGAAAAAAATACTCCTCGCCTCTGTCTTAAATAGGCAACTCCTTACTCTGAGCTTCTGCACTGTGATCCTAGACTGTGCCATGAAGGGGGATAAACCTCTCAGCTTATCAAGCCCTTTCTGAATCATGTATGTTTCAATAAGGTTTTCTGACACCTTTCCTGATGAAGGACTTATGCCTGCTCCTCGGATGCTGCTGACCTGTTGTGCTTTTCCAGCACCTCGCTCTTGACTCGTGTTTCAATAAGGTGTCCTGTTATTCTTCTTAACTCCAATGTATACAAACTAAACCTACTCGACTTCTCATAAAATCTCTCCATAGCTGTGACCAACCTAGTGAACCTTCTCTTACTCTCTTATCATGCTCGTGTAAGTTTGCTTTGGTAAGGAGACCAAAACTATTCCCAGTACTTCAGGTGTAGTTTGACTGATGCCGTATATAGTTTGAACAAGACCTCTCTACTTATATATTCTACTGCCTTTGAAATAAAGGCTAACAATTCATTTGCCTTACCTATTACCAGCTGATTTTTGGATGCTAGGTTTTTGTTTGGGATTCGTCTATCAACCTATGTTATTAATACATGTGGCCCCAGCACTGATGCTTGTGACATTCAGTGGCTGCTGTCCTAAAAATAGACCCTTCTTACCAACTCTCTGAATCTATTAGTTAGCCAATTCACTATCCATCCTGATATACCATCCCTGACACCATGGACTTGTATCTTATTGAGGAGCCTTGTATGTAGTACCTTATTGGATGCCTTTTGGAAATCTAGATATATCACATCTACTGGTTCCTCTTTTCTTATCCTGCATCATTCAATCTCATGTAAAAAATTCAAACTCAGTCTTGCCATTTGTTTATTTGTTGAAGTCAAACTCATCCCGATGCAAATCAACTTGTTGGTGAATCATAAATTAATGCATTATTGAAGGTGGCTATTAAAATTGTTTTATCTGCATGTGTCAAGGATCTTTGTGGTATTTTTAGGGCCAGGGTTCTCACTGAATTTGCAACCTGGCAACTCTATAACAGCGTGATGACGAGGGTGGAATTATGTGAAAGTTGACCCTACAATTTGGCTAAAAATGTAGTCTTAGAAACTTAGTTTTCACATGAGTATGTGTATTAGTTAATGAGATACATGGATAAATAAAGATGTGGGTAAACCTTTTGTAATTAAAGTAAACAGCATGTATTAACTATATCGACTGGAAAGCAGAGGATGTGATAGATTTTGAAATGGTCTCGTGAAAACAGCAAATGAATTACAAACCAAAATGGTCAAATATGCAAAATATTCCACAGGTGCATAAATAACAAAAGAAAGAGTAATTATGAGATAAGGCATGCACAAATAGAAATTGTTAACAAAATTACAATATTGAATACTTACTTTGCCTCAGTTTGAGGGAGGCTGGTATGATGCATGTGACCATACAAGAAGAAACTAAAATGGATAGCAAGTCTTTTTTGGAAGGTAATTGATAATCTAAAGAAATTTTTACATAAAGGGAACAGTACCCAAAGATTGGTAGACCGATTATGGTATTTAACTTTTCTTCATAAAAACAGAAGAGCAGGCCTAGGCAATTCAGGCCCTGAGCCTGCTCCACCATTTGATACGATCGTGGCTGATCTCATCTTGCCGTCGAATCTCATCTCACCTGTCATATGACAAATTCAGGTTACTAATGACCAGTTAACAGTGTGGGTCAGGTGAAAGAAATCAAGATCTCCACACCAAAGGTGCAAAAGAAAATATGGATAAAACGAGGAATAGTCAGAATGTCCTTTTGAAAGGAAGTGTTGTATTTCAACCAATCTTACTGAATTATTTGCGACCAGACGAATGCAAGGGATATCGTTTACATGAATTTGCAGAAAGCTTTCTGAGGTACTCCACAGTGGGCTCATCACAAATGTCAGAACATATGGAGCCAGGAACAAATAGTAGAATAACAAACTGGCTATAAAAATAGAAAGCAAGTTAGGGATTAAAGATAGTTACTTTCACTGGTGGGAAGTGGTGTTCCACAAAGATTGCTGGAGCCACTGTTACTTACAAATCAGAATTGTTGCAGTGTAGAAGGAGGCCAATTTGACCAATTATGTTTGCACTGGCTTTCTGAACATTTTAGTGCTCATCAACTGCCTTTTCTCTGTAAACTGTACATATTATTTAAATAGAAACAGCTCATCTAATACCGTCTTGAATTCTTCGATTGAACGTCCCTCTGCCACACTTCCAGACAGTTTTCTTCTCCTGTTGTATTGCTTCCATAGCAAAACACTTTAAAATACGGAGTTTTTGATCCTTTTTCACTGGCAGGAACAGCTTCTTGTGATTTAACTTTTCTGATCTTTCCTCATTACTGAAGTGTCTCATCCCTGAAACTATTTTCGTAAACCTCTCCTTCACTCACTCTAATGCATTCACATCCTTCCCCTAATATGGCATCTAGAATTGTTTACGATACTCCAGCTGACATTTGCATAAAGTTGGATTTTGAAGCCATAAGCGTTGTGCTGTAATTTGTGGATAATATCATTTTGTGTGTGGGAGTGGGACGTTGGCAAGTGTGTATTTATACTGTATTTCAAAATACATTTTAAAAGTTTGTTAATATGTAATTGGCAAATTACTTTTGGTACAATAAGTGTGAGATGGTGCAAAGTGATAGGAGGTCACATACATTAAAAAATAAAATCTACATTGGAATACAGGCGAACAGGGATCTATGGATATAGATACAGGCTGTTCTGCTATAACATGTGTTTCATCGGGTGCGAATTGGCTATAACACGATTGACGATTTGTGGGCATTGTTTGGATAACGCAAACTTTCTAACTGAACGGTAATAGCAATTTTCTATTAGCAGTCTTCTACAGCGCGGTTTTCCATAGTGCGAGGTTGTAGAGGCACACAATAGTTGTGTTATAGCACAACGACCTGTATACAAATCATTAAAACCAGGAATACCTGTAAACCTCATGAAATACATTTGCAAGGCAGGTGGCTTCATTTCTGAAGGAAGAGGATTGAAAATTAGGCAGGTTATTTTGACCTACCATAAGAACCTTGTTTAGGCCACACTTGGAATACTCGGCATAGTTCCATATGACAAAAACATAGAAGCACTAGAGACAGTACAAAAACAATTTTCAAAGCTGGTAATAGATTGAGAATCATTATAGATCAAAATAAGACACTCTGACCTATCAAGTCCTTGCCAGAACTGTGAAGAAAGACGGTTATCTGTAGAAAAGTTTAAATATGCCTTAAGGTCAATAAAATTTAAGTGATCTCTTAAATTATGAAAGGGTAGATGTAAATCAAATCCAGAATTAGGGGTCATATCTGAGAGATAGTCATTAACCAGTCCAATAAGGAATTAAAGGAATACCTCTATACTCAGGAAAAAAAGAGAATCTGGAACTTGCTAGAATATGGACTGTTTGAGGTGATGCTATACATGCATTATATGGTAATGGGACATAAGTTAATGAGGGAGAGGGCTTAGAAAGATACGTTGATAGGAGGAGGTTTGTATGGAGTCTAAATACTGCTGATTGACATGTCTATCCTATAGTGTGTGTGTGGTGCTGGAAAAGCACAGCAGGTCAGGCAGCATCCTAGGAGGAGGAGAATCGATGTTTCAGGCATAAGCTCTCCCTGATGAAGGACTTATGCCCGAAATGTCGATCTCCTGCTCCTCGGATGCTGCCTGACCTGCTGTGCTTTTCCAGCACCACCCTCTCACTCTGATCTCCAGCATTTGCAGTCCTCACCTTTTCTCCTATTGTCTATGCTTAATGTTTGTAGGGAATTCTTTCCATCTACTGATTGACTTATACAGGTACATAGTTATTAAATCATGGGATTAAATAAACCTATTTTTAATAAACTTCAAATGAGACAGTGAGATTATGAATCTGGCAGTCATAGAGCCAGTGAGCTTAATTCCTGTCTTGGGGAAAATACCTAATTGTATTATGTGGAAAACTATCAATTCTCAATTGTCAGGGAGACCAGACGGGGAGTCAGCATGGATATAGAAGTGACTGGGAAAACCATTGTATCCACCAGAATTCGTTTGTGATGGTAACCAAATGGTGAATATGTGTTGGCCTGTAAACTTAATTCACTACTGGATTTTCAGAAGGCATTTAATGAAAGTTAGGACTTGTGGAATTAATGACACATTAGTGAGCAGGGTTGGAATCTCTGGCAGTGAGATAGATGAGGGAATAATTCTGCTGTCTGAGAGTAGCAACTTGGGCATTTTCCATAGGCATCTGATGGAAGGTCTGTTATTGTGAACAAATAAACGTTATTGTAAAATGGGTGAAGGTGGTTTTTTTTTAAGAAGGTAAATTATGCAGGGCTATAAAATTGACAGATTGATACTGATGCTAACGTGATGACTCCAGGTTTTAATATTCAGAAGCTTACATAAACTAGGTGCAGGGATAGACCAATAGAACCCACTCTGCCATTCAAACTGACCCTCTATCTAAATACCATATTCTTGCTTTTTTTTCCCATACTTCCTGATGCCTTTAAAATCATTTTCAAAAGTAAGTGACCTCTTTCTTGAATATTGTGACTTGGCGTCCACAACCCTTTTGTGGTAGAGAATTCTACAGGTTCAGTGACCTATGAGTGAAGAAATGTTTCATTTCAGTCCAACATGGTCTACCCTGATCTTGAGGCTCTGTTTCCAGTTCTAGAGTCTCCAACCAGGGAAAAGATCCTCCCTCCATTTAGTCTGTTGTGCCCTGTTAAAAATGTTTGTAGCTTTTACTCGGATCTCCCCCTCGTTTTTCCCCCTCCCCCTCGTTTTTCCCCCTCCCCCTCGTTTTTCCCCCCTCCCCCTCGTTTTTCCCCCCTCCCCCTCGTTTTTCCCCCCTCCCCCTCGTTTTTCCCCCCTCCCCCTCGTTTTTCCCCCCTCCCCCTCGTTTTTCCCCCCTCCCCCTCGTTTTTCCCCCTCCCCCTCGTTTTTCCCCCTCCCCCTCGTTTTTCCCCCCTCCCCCTCGTTTTCCCCCCCTCCCCCTCGTTTTCCCCCCCTCCCCCTCGTTTTCCCCCCTCCCCCTCGTTTTCCCCCCTCCCCCTCGTTTTCCCCCCCTCCCCCTCGTTTTCCCCCCCTCCCCCTCGTTTTCCCCCCCTCCCCCTCGTTTTCCCCCCCTCCCCCTCGTTTTCCCCCCCTCCCCCTCGTTTTCCCCCCCTCCCCCTCGTTTTCCCCCCTCCCCCTCGTTTTCCCCCCCTCCCCCTCGTTTTCCCCCCCTCCCCCTCGTTTTCCCCCCCTCCCCCTCGTTTTCCCCCCCTCCCCCTCGTTTTTCCCCCCCTCCCCCTCGTTTTCCCCCCCTCCCCCTCGTTTTCCCCCCCTCCCCCTCGTTTTTCCCCCCCTCCCCCTCGTTTTTTCCCCCCTCCCCCTCGTTTTCCCCCCTCCCCCCCCCCCCCCCCGTCTCCCCGTCCCCCCCTCGTCCCCCCGCCTCTCGTTTCCCCCCCCCCCTCATCCCGTCCCCTCGTTTCCCCCTCCCCTCGTTTCCCCCTCCCCTCGTTCCCCCCCCCCCCCGTCCCGTCCCCTCGTCCCGTCCCCTCGTCCCCCCCACCCTCGTTTTCCCCCCTCGTTTCCCCCCTCGTGTCCCCGCCCCCCCTCGTGTCCCCGCCCCCCCCTTCGTGTCGCCTCCCCCCCCCTTGTGTCGCCTCCCCCCCCCCCCCTCGTCTCCCCCGTCCCCCCCTCGTCGCCCCCCTCGTCGCCCCCTCCCCCCCCTCTCTTATATCCCCCCTCGTATACTCCCCTCGTCTCCCCTTCTACCCCACCCCCTCTTCCCCTCTCCCCCCTCCTCTCCCCCCCAGTCGAATACAGGCCAAGTTCAACTATTCTCTACATGAGACGATTCCGCTATCCCTAGTATCAGTCGAATGCACGTCTGTTGTACTTCCTATACAGCAAGTACCTTTTCAGCTAGGAGACCAAAACTGCATGCGATATCCTAGATGTGGTCTTGCTGTATAACTGCAGTCAGACATTCCTATTTCTGAACTCAAAATCTCTTGCAATGGAAGCCAGTGTACCATTTGCCCTACTAATTGCTTGCTGCACCTGCCTGTGGTCGTTGGACAAAGACATCCACCTTTCCTAACGTATCACTATTTTAATAATACTTTTCCTTTTGGTTTTTCATACCGAAGCGTATAACTTCACATTCAGTCAGATTGTGTTGCATCTGCATTTGTTTGTCCTCATATTCATCCGGGCTTGTTTCAAGATCAGAAATTATTTTCATTTGCTATGTACACCAATACACAATAGAATGGAACTATGAAATAGGTCCAAGCAAGTGCCATTTGTCCTGTGGGTCCTTCAAGTTTTATTTTAAAAATAAAATCGAGAAAAACACTAGTTTAGAATTGGAGTTGCAGATTATCAGATCTGGAAAGTGTGAAATGATCAAATGTATTGAAGTAGTATTTGTGCTACTTAAACAGCCATGAGTCAAGATTAGAGTGGTGGTGGAAAAGCACAGCAGGTCAAGCAGCATCCCAGGAGCAGGAAAATCGATGTTTCGGGCAAAAGCCCTTCATCAGGAATTCCTGATGAAGGGCTTTTGCCCGAAACGTTGATTTTCCTGCTCCTGGGATGCTGCTTGACCTGCTGTGTTTTTCCACCACCACTCTAATCTTGACCCTGATCTCCAGCATCTGCAGTCCTCACTTTCACCTACCTGAAACGGGCATGATGCTTTTAAGGAAATCAAGAATGACCAATTTAGATGTGTAGCTAAATGAGTGTTCTCAAATTTTGTTTTTACATTTGTGAGTTAGAGAGTAATTATGCAGCACTTATCTCTCGAATGGTTAAGTAGATGGGATAGACAACATTGTTATATGAATTTGGGGAAATTGATTGCTTGAAATACCTTTTTAAACTTTTAATGTAAATAAGACAAACTCTGTCTCACCTAGTAATTACAGCTATGGCCAAACCAGAGTTGTTTCAGTTCACCTAAGTTTTTTATGCTTTGCTCAGACGAACAGCTATATCAATATTTATTGATGTTGTTTGACCTGAATATATTCTTGTGCATTTAAAATTATGGTTCAGAGTAATGGCATGGCAAATATTTGTCACAAGTTTAACAATTTCTTTGACTCTGTGACACCTGTCTCTAATCCGTACTTGAGATCCAATTTTCCATAGTTGATAAAGCAAATTGTTACAGTATGGATGTTTTTTTTAATGACATTGACAATAGCTTTTCTAAGACAGTCAATCTGTTTGCTTTCTGAGTTCAACGTAATGGCATCATCTCATCCTTATACTGGCACATATTCTTGGCACACGTTGACAGCATTACTATATCTCCGTTTTGTCAAATGGGAGCTTGTCTTTTAACTTTAGCACTTTTTCAGCAAGGACATCTTGATTTGAAAATAGACTCTTTCTTTCCCCTCTTTCATATTTTACATTGGCATTCCATACTACTGTACTTACAACCTTTGCCTCAGCTAGCATTGTCTTTGTGTCATTTACTTGGTGACAGTGATGCATATTAACTCGAGGATTTTCCTCCTCTTTGCAGTGTTGTGCACAATACTTCTTTTCCTGCCCTCTTGGGTCAGCTTGAAATCAGATTTACCATATTGCAGTTGTTGAACCTGTGCTGTCTCTGTGGTACCATGTGTTTAGCTCTGTTGTATCAACAGCTTCTCCAGTGTTTTTGAGGTTACTCGTGCAACCTTCTCACCTTGACTAATATGTCAGTTCAGATCAAATGTTTTATATCAAAGAGTGGGATAGTTTGATTCAAGGCTAGATTTATTCTTTGGCAAATAGATTTAGATACCTCTAAGTCAATTTCCTTTCAGCTTTTGCTATGGTCATGGAAGTAAGTTGGAGATATTTTTCAGTATGCAAGTACAGCCTGGTGTCAGCTGCTGTGTATCTCAGAACTTTTTCAGTCAGCAATATCTCAACTTTCACTTGTTCTTGTCTGTTCTCTCTCGCAGTCTATTTCTAATCCCGCAGTTTTATACTTGGAACATCGACACTTGTCTTCTTCTCTCTGAGGGAACGATATGTTCCTCGACTCAGGGACTCAGCATTGTAGGGAGACCACAATTGTTCTCTCTTCATACTGCAGCTATTTGCCATAATGTACTTTAATTGGCTGTGACATTTGAATAATATTTAAGATTTAGTTGGTATGAGAAGCTGTAAAATATTTATACTCCTGGAATGTAATGAAAATTATAGCAGAGCTGTTTAGTATGCAACATTTTTGATGGAGCTTTTTCTAGTGTGTACTATTGCATTACCATGCTTTCTTGATTCCAATCTTTTCCTTCAATCGGTGTATTGTGTATGCTTAATGTACATACTTTGGGGACGTGGTATGATTTTGACAGCAGGGAAAGTGTTTCCGTATTCATTCATTGGATTCGGAAACTATGCTGGTTTTTTACTTCACTTGTGGGATGTGGGCGTTGTTGGCTGGGCCAGTATTTTACTGCTGGTTCCTGATTGCCCTTGAGAAGGTGATGGTAGTGAGCTACCTCCTTGAACCACTACTGTCCGTATGCTGTAGGTAAACTCACAATGCCATTAGGGAGAGAATTCCATGTATTGGTCCAACAAAACTGAAGGAATGGTGATATATTTCCAAGTCCGGTTAGTGAGAGCCTTGGAGAGGAATTTGCAGGTTGTGGTGTTCCCATCTATCTGCTGCCCCTGTCCTTCTTGATGGTAGTGGTTTGGAAGGTGCTGTTTAAGGAGCCTTGTTGAATTTCTGCAGTTCATCTTGTAGATGTTACATACTGCTGCTACTGAGTGCTGGTGATGGAGTCAATGTGCCAATCAAATGGGCTGCTTTATCCTGGACGGTCTGAAGTTTCTTGAGTGTTAGTGGAGTTGCACTCTTCCAGGTAAGTGGAGAGTATGCCATCACACACCTGACTTGTAAATTGTGTGCAAACTTTGGGGAGTCAGGAGGTGAGTGAGACGCTGCAGAATTTCTAGACTCTGACCCGCTCTTGTGGCTGCTATTTTATGGTGAGTCCAGTTCTGTTCCTGGTCAATAGTAAACCTTCAGGATGTTGATATTGGATGATTCAGTGGTGGTAACATTCTTGAATGTCAGCATGTGGTGTTTAATTCTCTTTTATTGGAGATGGTCGTTGCCTGGCATTTGTGTGACCTGAATGTTACTTGCCACTTTTAAGCTCCAGTCTGGATGTTGTCCAGTCCTTGGTGCATTTGAACATGGACAGTTTCAGTGTCTGTACCACTGAGGATTCTGCTGAACACTGCACAGTCATCAGTGCATATCCGCTCTTCTGACCTTCTGATGCAAGGAAGGTCATTGAAATAGCTGAAGATAGATCTGCCTCGGACACAGTCCTGTGGAACTCCTATACCAGAGGTGCTAGAGCTGAGATGACTGACCTCCATTAACTGTAACCATCTTCCTATGTGCCAGGTATGACTTTACCCGGTGGAGGGTTTTTTTTTCCCCCAGTTCACATTGACTTCAGCTCTACCAGAGCTCCTTGATCCCATACCCAGTCGAATGCAGCCCTGATGTCAAGACCTGCCACACTCATCTTGGTTCTGGAATTCGTTCTTGTTTGAACCGAGGCTGGAGTGAGGTCAGGAGTTGGTCTTGGTGAAGCCAATCTGAGAGTCAGTGAGCAGGTTATTGCTAAGCAGATGCTGCTTGATTGCACTGATGATTACTTCCTTCATTTCATGATTGACAGTAGTCTGGGGTAGTAAATGGTCAGCTTGGTTTATCCTGCTTTTTATGTACAAGACGTACCTGGACAAATTTCCATATCATCTGGTATAGCTGTATTGGAGCAGCTAGGTTAGCAGTGTGGCAAGTTCTGGAGCACAAGGCCTCGTGTTACTTACTGGGTGACTTTTTTTTCTCTTTGTGTGCTTATTATAGTAAGTGATGATGTAGAAGAGAGAGGAGGTTTGAAATAATGCATATTGTTAACATTTATTTTAGGTTGCTTAAGCGGCCTCACACCTTTGAACTCCTCAATTTCTCTTCAACATAGAGAAAAATGCTGTCAACAACCAGAACAAAATACCCTTTACTGACATGAGTGGCATTAATGAACCCGTGAAATGGAAATGTAGGCGATCCAAAGTTTTTATTTAAAGCAAAAAAAAATCTTTCCGTCTGGCTTTTCTGACTTCTAGTAAATCAAATAACTGCAGAACTTGAAAAGAGATAAATGAGTTGACATCTTAAGAACTCCGGAACTTTGGCCAGCTGGCATAAATAGAGAAAAATAATCCAGTGTCAAAGTATTACAGTGGGTTATTATATTTAAGTCTTAATAAGCACCAATAGGATTGCAGCCAGCTTTCGTTTGAAGCCAATAGCCACGCTCTTTTGTTGGGAACTAAAGCTAGCAGCAAAGAAGGATCTTTTGGGTTTAAAAGCAGCAGGAAAATCATTTCAGGGCCTAATGCTGAAAAGTACTCTTGTACAAATCATCTTTGTTTAGTTGAACTTAAGATTCAATTGATGTGCAAGATAGGATCCTGAGATTTAAGATCTGATGAGTGAGGAACAAACTATTTAAAAAAAAAATCAGTTGTTCATTCAAAGTAATTCAATGTGAGAGCATCACCACTCCCACACTGAGTCTATTTTTATGTCATAATTTTACACTTAATTTTGCTGCAGATAATTCATTCCCTTATCTGAGAGAGACATGGTGCATCTTTTTCAAATTCAGGCCAAGAAATGGGTCTATCTTCATCTTTGAGACGGGGGCGAGGTTTTTACTTTGCACTGACAGCATGAAGTGAGGATGCCTTGCTAAAAATAAATCCACAATATTTCATGTTATGCTAATAGACTTGCTGTGTGAAGTTTTAAAATTGAAATCATTTGCAACATTTTGGCTTAAAATTCCAGCTTTTGGGAATGAAATTTAATTTTTGCAGTCCTTACTCTGGAGAAATTATCGCTAGTTTCCTTTTTGTCCTGCTAACTAGTAGTACTAGCTCTTTGAAATAAGCTAATTGGAGTTGTTATTCTTGATAACTTGTTTATTAACTTAAAGGACTTTAAGTGCTTTTTATTCAGTTACTTCTAATTTTCTTCTCTTTTAAAGTGCTCAAACTTAAGTGTTAACATTCTTTTGAAATTGAACTAATGCTTTGAAGTGTTATGGACCGGGCCCAACCCCTCAACATTTTTAAGCAGTAGCCCAGACCATAACTTTGCTATTTGTTTTAGTTAAGTCTATAGTGGATATTCCCGGAGTGAATTAGCTGGCTACACTGCCAAGTTTTAAACAAACAGAATTTATTTACAAAATTACAGAATGAAGCACAAAGAGTGGAAAATAGAATACTGGATAACATATCCTATCCAAAAACCTGACAGACTATCCTAACCTAATGGTGCTATTCCGAAAATACTTGCAATAGTCCCAATAAACACATCCCTTAGCACAAAGAGTAAAAATGAAACAAACCAGGGCTGACAGGCTTGAAGTTAGAGAGAGAGTACCCAGCTGGACTTGCCCCAGCAGCCTTTCTTCACACACACTGCTGCTGAACTGAATCAAAAGCTCTAATCTAAATGAAGGCTAGCTACTCAGCTAGCTGGCCACTCCTGTTTGATTATACTGTTTTTTTTTTCAAAGACATCAAAGCCTTTAGGCCGGTGGCATTATCTTAGCAAGTTTTGAGAAGACTTGTAGCTCAGGTTGAGGTCTTGGATGTAGGTTTGCTCGCTAAGCTGAAAGGTTCATTTCCAGACATTTCATTACCTTATTAGATAACATCTTCAGTGGACCTCATGTGAAGCAATGCTGAAAATTCCTGCTTTCTATTTATATGTTTGGGTTTCTTTGGTGATGTTATTTCCTGTGATGAAGTCACTTCCTATTCCTTTTGTCAGGGGGTGGAATTTGGGGTCTAACTCTGTGTTTGTTGATAGATTTCCACTTGGAATGCCATGCTTCTAGAATTCTCGTGCGTGTTTTTGTTTGGTTTGTCTTAGGATGGATGTATTGTCCCAGTCGAAGTGGTGTCCTTCCTAATCCGTATATGAGGATACTAGTGGTGGCATTATCTGTTAGGGGTAAACAAAAAGGGGCTCAGTAAACCTTTCAATAATTGGTGCATGGCCAATATCCCCTCTCTTGGGGGGGACAAAAATCTCAAGGGCGTAGTAACCTTGTAAAAAGACCAACATTGTGACAGAATATTCTGTGACAAAGTTCACATCCAATCATATTTTATTTGAGCTTGATACTATCGACACGTGTTTTGAAATAGGTTGCTTTGGGGACTTAGGTAAGTTTTCTCTTTTCTACCTGAGGGAAACCAAAGGGCACATTGATCGGTCTGACTCAGGCCAAGAATTCCATCTGGGATCTTCTGGTGTGTACCAGTCAGCAACGGTGAGTTTGCAAGGTGTTCTATCACATCAAAAACAAAGCTTGACATTTGAGCACACTCCCTCCTGTTAATGTGTATCTGAATGCTGAGATGAAAAAGAAGGAAATGTTTTGCACAATACAAGGGAAAAATGACATGGTCAAGCCTACAAGCTGGACAGTAGACATGGACTTACTGTTCATTTAATTGATTTCTTTTGTCTCCCCCCGCCCCATTTTCCTTGTAGCCAGAAATGCTCTTGCATGCAACTACGTTTTTTCCTCATCACCAAATCACGCTGGTATTTTTTTCATCTATTATCCTCCACCAGTGATTTGCTTGTGTTTTTCATTTGATTAATTTATATGCAAAGTCCATTAAGGACAATGTGTACCATCAAAGGTGAGGGAGAGACAAGGAGGGGACTAAATCAAATAGAATTGGAAGTGAAGATGAAGTACTCTATCCTCTGTGGTGCCACCTCTTTCATTTCATTTTTTCTTCCTTTACTGAAATCACCATGACTCTTTTTTTCCCCTTTTTTTAAAGACTAATCACCAGAAATAGAACACCTATGTAGCCAATTAAATATGTATATGCAAAATCTGTTAGGGGAGTTCAAGCTATCAAAGGCGAGGAAGGGGGAAGGGATTAAATCAAAATGGGGTTGGGGGTGGGGTCACTCAAGGGCACTGGTATACATCACGTGCTCCCTCTCCAGGAACACCGAGCGCAAGGGTAACTGTGGAAATGTGGCAGTAACTTGGCAGGTATGATTTCCCTCCCCTCAGCTCATTGTCTGGTCCTACTTCTAGCCAATCTCTTTCATTTCATACCTTCTGCCAATGAAGAGCTGCAGCTGAGCCACCCCTGTGTTTCGAATTAACCCCTTCATAAGTAATCCAACAAAGTTCAAAGTATTTTTTGCTGAATTTTGCAGTTAGCGATAATTTTAAAACTATTTAATACTGTATGTGACCTGCAGTATTGGACAGTTGAGTGTTTTATTTCAGTAGTTTGGAAGTCTTGTGAGTAACCTGTTAATTTGCAGTGTAGAAAATCCTTTGCATGGACACACTTTTCTAGTTAAATAGATACTTTTTCTGTATGGGTCATTCTATGTGACCTGGTCACCCTTGCTAATTCATCAAAATCACCAAAAATTCCTTTGGTGAGTCATTTGATTAGACTGTGCATTGTTGATATGTACAAATGAGTTGCTATGTTTAGCAGCATGAACATAGGGACTACAGTGTAAATAAAGTTAAAAATCACACAACATCAGGTTATAGTCCAACAGGTTTATTTGGAAGCACTAGCTTTCGGAGCATAGCTCCTTCATCAGGACAATCGCCTGACGAAGGAGCTGCGCTCCGAAAGCTAGTGCTTCCAAATAAACCTGTTGGACTATAATCTGGTATTGTGTGATTTTTAACTTTTGTACACCCCAGTCCAACACCGGCTCTCCAAATTGTGAATGTGAAGCACTTTGGGATGCCATGAGGATGTGAATGGGGCTGTATATGTGCAGCTTTTGTTTGCTTAACATCCATTTTGTTACTATTTACAGATTAAATTTTCGTTAATGAATTCCCAATTTATGTAAGATTAAACATCAGCATTTCAAATGGCAAAGAGGTTTTCATATGGTACATGGAGATTCACAGTTGTGTTAATGGCTACAGGACTTGCAGTTTTTAATTGTATGGGTAGGCAAATGTTTAATTATTGTAATTAGCATACATGAGCTTGATTAAATTGACATAATGTATTAATGTTATCACTAATCAAAATGAAGCATGCAGTTTAGATTTGTTTGTGTTAATAAGGATCTAGAATTCGTCTTGCCGCTGGCAGTGCTAGTTTCTTGTATTTCAATGCACTGTTCTACAAATAAAAGGGAAATTAGGTCTTATTGTCTTCGCCACAAGCTGTAGCACAGTTTGCGGTGTAGGACGCTTTGCCTTAAATTCAAGGTGGCTGTGTTAAAGGAACTTATTGAAATAGCCAATTTTTAAAAATTGGCAGACATGAGATTTATCCAGCAAAGCATGTTGGAATGAGATTGTGTGATCATCATAAATGAGTTATTAGATTACATTAGATTACTTACTCACAGTGTGGAAACAGGCCCTTCGGCCCAACAAGTCCACACCGACCCTCCGAAGAGTTATCCACCCATACCCCTACACCTAACACTATAGGCAATTTAGCATGGCTAATTCACCTAACCTGCACATTTTGGAACTGTGGGAGGAAACCGGAGCACCCGGAGGAAACCCACGCAGACACTGGGAGAATGTGCAAACTCCACACAGTTTCCTGAGGCGGGAATTGAACCCAGGTCTCTGGTGCTGTGAGGCAGCAGTGCTATCCACTGGGTCTATAGGAAATCTGAATTAGAACCCGTAACTTAAATTCCTGCCTCGAGCAACTGTCTGTGTGTAGTTTGAACATTCTCCCCGTGTCTGCGTGGGTTTCCCCTGGGTGCTCTGGTTTCCTCCCACAGTCTAAAGATGTGCTGGTTAGGTGAATTGCCCGTAATGATAGGTGCATTAGTCAGGGGTAAATGTAGGGAAATGGGTCTGGGCGGGTTGTTCTTCATAGGGTCGGTGTGGACCTTTTGGGCCGAAGGGCCTGGTTCCACACTGTAGGGGATCTAATCTAATCTAATCAAACTGGGCTGAACAGTGAAATTTTTTTTTCAATTTTTTTTTTACCAGCACCTGCACATCTGACTTCATCTCCAAACTTGTTGGCATCTTAGATCAGTTAAATTCTTCTTAGTCTCTCATCAAGGCTGCCATTGGCATCTCTATAATGTTGTTTACTCAATTCCTATTTCGCTTATTCTGTTTTAGACTAGCAGTGCTGCTAGCGTAGTTCAGTACTTCTCGGTATCCTGTGGGTGTCCACACCTACGTTCTGGGATGCTGCTGGTTATTGAACCCAGTGGAAGGCTCTCTCCTTTACAATCCTCTTCACAACTGTATGCTATAGGTTACTGAATACAGCTGTCTAAGACTGCTCTCTTTATACTTACCCTAGCTGAAGAGATCAGACTAAGTTATGATTCTGTCAGTGCATATCCCAGTAAGTTATACTGTATGTTTCACATGTGCTATTTCTGTGACCCTTGTAGGATTCTCTATAATGGAAGGAAGGATGATCTTTTTTTAATTCATTTGTGTGTTGTGTATGTGTTGCTGGCTAAGCCTTTGTGGGAGATTTATGGGAGAAGGTGGCTTCTGTCCATGACACTACCCCATGTTCGGATCCCTGGACTTGGATGGGTAGTTTGCTTGGCTTTTGGGCTTCTACACTCTTCCAGGGCATTGTGGTTCTCATTGCTGTTTTTGTTTTGCTATCCCTTATCATTATTTTCCTGAAATAATGCTGTGCCCGCTTCGGCTCCCTACTGATACCAAATACCCCTGTTTCTTCCCAGCTTGTATGGTTTCCTAGTTCTGACATTCCCCCACTGGGGGATTTTCATTGGCTCCCTCTCTCCTGAGCCTTGCGACCACGACTCTTACAGTTACCCGGATGACTCTGAACCCCCACCACCCGACACCCCCCCCCCCCCCCCCCCCGGGTCTGGCTATGTCCCTCCTTTTACCGGTTCTTCTGAACTGCCATCCTGATTTGGTGAAAAGAGAAAAGGAACCAAGGCAGCCATTTTGTCACATATTAAAAGCCTGGAAACCATTTTAAATCTCATATTAGTGTCTGCGTGTTAAGCTTGTACGTTCCCAGGCTCAGTGAGGTGGTTGACCTTGTAGCTGTACTAACACACGGTAGTGAAACTCTTTCCCAGCATGGCAATGTTCTTCTTTTACAAGAATCTATTGTAATACTAACACTTGCTTATCAGGTACTAACTAGCACTGTCCAGATACTACGTGACTGAAGCTAGTGACTGGGCAAAGCGCCCATTTACTCATTATACTACAATTAATAGTTAGCTAATTGTTAAATGATTGTAACCTACATAATCACGCAACTCTCTCGGGGGAGTGACTTGTGATCATTAGGTTGACTTGTCTCTCCCTGTGAGCTCACGAATAAACAGTCAATATCTCAAGGTTTGTGTGGCGCAATTACTTATCTAAATTGGACTGCTATGCGCCAGTCACCCACTGCATAATTCATTTCATCCCCAACAGTTGTCATGTATTGCCGATCCCTAATTGTCCTTGAAGGTTTTGGTGAGCTTTTGCCTTGCACTATTGTCATCATTGGCTGAAGATAAATCCAAAGTGCTGCGAGAGAGAAAGTTCCAGAGATAGTGAAGGAATGATGATATAATTTAAACTCAGGCTGGTGTAGGGCTTGTCCTTCTAGTTGATAAAAGTTGCAGATTTGGAAGATGCTGTTGGTAGAAATTTGATGATTTACTGCATTGCAACCTGTGCATGGTACACACTGCTGTTGCTGTACATCATTGTTGAAGGGGGAGGTAATTAAGGTAATCTTGTGCCTTGGACAGGCATTGGGTAGACAGGTGAATTAATCATCGCAGAATTCCTGGCTTCTGGCCTACTCTTGTAGGCATAGTATATTTATGGCTGGTCTAGTTCATTTTCTGATCAATGAGAATTCCTGACAGTGGCGGTGGGGGGGGGGGGGGTGGATCATTGCCCCCTTGTACAGATCACTTGTACAGTGCGAATGTTGCTAGGCCAAGACCTGATATTGACAAGGTCTTGCTGTATACAGTCTGACTGTGTCAGTTATGAAGGAGTCATAAATGGTGCTGAACAATGTGTGACCATCTATGTTTGACCTTGGAAAGGTAACTGAAGCTGCTAAACATGGTAGGGCCAAGGACTCTATCCTGAGGAACTCTTGCAGAGAGATGGTGAGGCTGAGATGATTGATCTCCAAAAACCAGAACCATCTTCCTTCGAGCTAGATCTGACTCCAACCAGTGAAGAGGTTTTTCATAATTCCTGTGGACTCCAGGTTTGTTTGTGCTTCTTGATGCTGTACTTGATCCAACCCACCTTTGATTCAAGGATAATGACCCTCACTCGCCTCTGGAATTCAGTTCTCTTGTCCACATTTGGACCAAGGTTATAATGACGTTAAATGTTGAGTGGCCCTAGCAGAAGTCTCCCAATATCCACAAGCAATTGCAGGGGTCGAAATGGCTGAGTTTGCCATTGTCAGTTCCAGTGCCTTGGTTGATACTGGGTGTTTCATCCAGTTTCATTCCTTGATTTGGACTTTGTCACAATTTCCATGTAAGTGAACAGTTTGCTAAGCCATTTCAAGGGGTAGTTAAGGTTCAGTCACATGTAGGCCAGACCAGGTTTGAAATAAAAGGACTAGATGTTTTTCTTTGAGACAATCAGCATTAGATTAGCTTTTTGTTGATGTCTGATCTCATCCTCTGATGTGGTGGGGTTGAACCTATGTTCTAGCTAACTGATCCAGTGACAGTACCCCGATACCACCACCATCCCCTCATGTAATTTATTTTATTTAATACACTTGTCGCTGCTCCCCTCCTAGCGTTTTTGATTTTTTTCCAGTTATGTAGTTTACTTTATCCTCCATTTTTCTGATTCCTAGTTATTGTATGCTCCGTGCATATCCGTTCCCACCATCAAAAGCTGTCTTTTCATCCAGCAACAGACCTTCTCATTGGAACAAAATTATTTCACATTTATCAACTGTCTCTTTTCTTCCAGAGTTCCTCAACCAGCTGTTTAGTGTTCATCTCTTCCTTTCAGAAACGTTTGGGAATTGAGAAACAGAGTAGTAAGGGTATGAAATACTTTGCCTGCATCGGTAGTAGATTCGCCAAGTTTAAGTGCATTTAAGTCGTCATTGGACTGGCAAATGGACGTACATGGAATAGTGTAGGTGGGATGGGCATCAGATGAATATGACAGGGCAGCGCAACATCGAAGGCCGAAGGACCTGTACTGCGCTGTTATGTTCTATGTGACTTAGTCAGCTTTTACAGGATCTGGTAAAAGAGGGGTGAGCCAATTTATCTGAAGGAGGGGCTTATGGATGTTGAAAATGTGCCATTTTGCTGAAGACTAAATGAGCATTCTACGTTGGTCTGAAAACTTGATGGGACAATATTTTTGGGATGCCTTGAATTTTACTGATGACTTCTTAGTTACAAAAGGGGAGACAGTGGTCTAGGAGTGTTATTGCTAGACTATTAATCCAGAAACTCGGATGATGTTTTCGGGACTCTGATTTGAATCCAACCACTACAGATACTGGAATGTGAATTCAATAAATATTATGGAATGATTCTATGATGACCCTCAAACTACTGTCGATTGTCAAACAAAAACCCTATCTGGTTCACCTAACTCTCATCCTTATCTGGTCTGGCCTAAATGTGACTCCAGACCCCTGCAATGTGCTTGCCTTTCAACTACTCTCTGAAATGGTCCAGCAAGCCACTAGGTCATAACAATTGCGACAAATCTCAAAAAAGAAATGAAAGCTCCTGAGGCGGCACCTCCCAAACCCATGACCATCAAGAAGGACAAGGGCAGCAGATACGTGGGAACACTACCACCTGTGAAGTTACTCTCTGAGCTGCTCAGCACCTTGACTTAGAAACATCTTGCCATTCCTTCACTGTTGCTGGGTCCAAATCTTGGAATTCCTTGCTAACAGCATTGTTGGTCTACCTACAGCACATAACTGATGTAGTTTAAGAAGGCAGTTCACCCCCATCTTTAGACGGGCAATAAAAGCTAGCTGAGCCAGGAATGCCTGCATATCATAACTGATGTTAAAAAACCACTAAAGAATTAGTGTATTCATTGTCATATAATTTATTACCATCCCTTACTAAGAATAGGGAATATATATCTATCTAAATTTGATAACATACGTTATTGACTCTAATTAAATGCCATGCTTTCAGTTGTTATGCCTGTTTTTGTTTAGCGTCAGTAAATAGAACTAGTTAACATTTCTTATCAAGCACTACTGCAGAAATCTCTTGTCTTTTTCTGTAATTGCATTTAAGGTTGTTTATTTGGATCTTCGTTTTTAGTACTTCTTGGAAAATGTGTTGTGGCATTTATTATTTTCTGAAATTCATCGAAGTGCTGCAAGAGGTCATTTGTGTTCAGTTAAACTGTTGGGCGCATTCAACTGTGTTTTATTCTGCACATCCACTGTAAAACTGCCGAGAAATCATTTTTTGAAGTGGTATTGTTGCCAAGTCATCTCTCTCTGACTCCTTCTCACATTCTTTAAATTGTGATCTTCTGCTGATGAAGAGACTTGATGTAGTTATTGCATAGCTTTGTTTTAATGTGGGTAGATAGGTAGGCCTGTTCACTTTTTAGAAATAGCACTGTGAATGTGATAACATAGATGTGTTGCTATCCATTTTGCACTCTGAACATTTCTACCAGGCTTCTCAAAACTCTTACAAGCAATACTGTTTTAATTTTAAAATAAAAGTCTTCGTTTAGTGAATGTAGTTCAGCACATGTCAGGAAATATATGGTTTCCCTCTCTCTGGTGCTGGAAAACTTGATTAATTTTTCAATTTGAATAAAGAGTTAAGTAAGTACACACTCCGTCTTAAAAAGAAGTTCACATAATAGCAAATGCTAAATTGTGTCAACACAAAACAATTAATTTAATACATAGTTATGGAGCCCTTAAGATAGTGTAACATAAAGGATTGTGTAGTAATGAATATTATAAATTAAAATATGTTGTAGAATACATTTCTCTGAATTCTCCAGAAGTAATTTTTGCTTGTTCTAGCAGCAGGGTATACTTCTGTTTTAAAGTATTATTTAGTTGTGGAATTCTATAATTAGCTTGTACATTAAATGAATGTTATGGCAAGGTGTAACTTCCACAGCTGATTTGTGCAGCAATTTTGAGAGACCGTCACTGTTCAAACAGGTTTGGTGTGACAAACACTCTGATCCACACAATTTACAATCTTGGCGTGAAGCACTACTTCTGAACAGATTGACACAGCCCAGCTTTCACCTGGACTTTCCCACTGTAATAAGGTAGCACTAACAGTGAAGATCATGCAAAGTCAATGCAGATTTTGTTAATTAAAGGTTATATAAACATGTTGTAAAATCAACTTGGAAATAAATAGTGGGTTGAAATGTGCGCAGATTTGTTTTTGGAATAATTTCTGGATCTGCAATTCATTTCCGTTGTTTTAAAGGAAAGCTTTAACCGTTGAAAATTAAACAGGCTAAATTTCTGAATATAAATAAAGCAGAGTGGCACAAGCTAGGCCAGATTATGGTTCTAATTTGTAATAATTCTGCCTCGAGTATCCTCTATTTAGTTGTAATGTTGTTAGTCTGTACTGGGAAATGTATGGTGCGGGGCTGCCTTCTATTAAGAAGACATTTAGCATGATTATTGCCCGTGTCAAATGTCAGGTAAATGTTTAATCAGTTCTGTTCACTCAGATATTTGCCATAGGGGTAAAGCTTGTGACAGTCATTGTGCTGAAGTACACAAATAATATCTTATGGTATGTGAACTGTTGTCCTTTGTTTTCTATTGTGAATGTATTAGTGCAGGGAATGGAGCCTTTGACGCGACTGATTTATATGTTAAAAGATTGATGACTTTCAATTGCCTACATTGTCTTCAAGGCTTAAACTTTCTTGCAGTTATCCCTGTTTAAGCTAACACATGATCTCAGTCATGTAGATGTGATTTATATATATTTATGCTATTACAAAGTGTTTTTTAAACGAGCATTAAAATAGTTGAAGCTGGTTCAGTCTGCTGGCCCATTCAAAGAGCAGTCTGATTAGCCTACTCCCTGGCTCTTCCTCCAAACCCTTGAGATTTTCTCTCCTCGACTGTTTTTCTTCAGTCTTCTTTTGAACGCTACAGTTATCCCTGAATTCTCCAGCGTTGAAGTGTACTCAAAACTAAATGCTCATTATGTTAGAATGGTTGAAATGTTGGTAACCAGAGGGTGCAGATTTAAGGTGGTTGGCAAAAGAGAACCCAAGATGACTCGAGGGAAAAGCTCACTCTGTATCTCATGTCGTTTAAGTTTGGAGCGTGCGATCTGATTTATATTCAATAGTAACCTTCATAAAGGATTCAGGTAGCTACTTGGAAGAAACACTGCTGGGATATTGGGGAAGAGCATGGAAGTGAACCTAACTGGATTGCTCTTTGAAAGAACTTGCACAGACCTGTTGGGCCGAATGGCCTGTTCACCTGTTGTGTTGTGCTGTTGTTCTGTGATCATGGACTGTTTTGATCTGTGGAAGAAGATGTGACAATTTAGAGAAAGCATGTTGATCTAAAGAGCAACAGTGGAAGGTTTAGTAATGTAGACTTGTGTTGTCGGTACAATCAGAAGAAACCAGTACTCAGTAATATTACTAATTCACACTGCTTTTTTTCTTGCCATGATTACTGGCGAGTCCTGAGAAATGTCACATTTTTCTCAATCTTACTATCGTCCGTGCAGGCTTCTGCAGGTAAATACATGCAGACTGGTACATCTGTCAAGTGATATCCCAGTGTTAACTCATGCAAATTCCTCTTTACCTGAGTTGTCATATTTTGATGCAGGGTATTTGGTACTCGAGTATTTGATGGCATCGCATTCTGAGTAAAGTTTTCATTGTGTCAATCTTGAAGTGCAAACCTTACATTTGGCCATAAAATACAGGCTCTTAAATTCTGCTTTGGCTTGGTGTAGTTTTGGATTTTTTTTTCTTTGAAAAATACTTCCACCTCCGAATTACGTAATGGTACCCAGGAGGCCAAGAAAAAAGGGTTAATATTTCAATGTTGTTATTAAACAAAATCTTAGAGATTGGTAAGATAATTGCATTGCATAATGAACTGTTTTTGATCAAATCAGATGATTCATTGTGCAATATTTACTTATCCCAAAATGGGGAAGATTTAGAAAGACTTAGAGAAGGAAGCTGTGTCACTTTTTCAGAAACAATAAGCTTTGTTTGTGATAGTTTCTTGTGATTTTTTTTAAAGAGTTGCCCATTGCTTCCTATAAACATGTTAAAATATTGAATGTATCAACCTGAAGTTTTTATTTCCTGTACTGACTGTATTTGCTGTTGACTTCAGTGCAGATATTTGAACATATTGTCCTATTGAAACACACTATTTTTGGTATTTTCTTCATGTTTAATTTATAATGCTAAATTGTCACCAGTCATCATAATCTTGGGAATATGGGCTGTTAAAGAATCTAGCAGAGATATGCCAAGGGAATTCAAGCTGGTGAATTCAACTCTATTATATGTAGTGATACAAGTAGGATTGATTTTTATAACAATGCTGTTGGTCTATATATCTTCTTCTGTTGGTATACCTGTCTTATACATAGTTTAACATGTATGATGACCTCGTTCATTATTTCTCCAGCTTTTTACCATTATGACTCCATTTTGAATCTTGAAAATGGTCCTGACCTGACAGTGGGAAATGAAAGCCTTTGTTAAGCCATCTAGACAATGAGCATGGGAGGGAGGGCTGGCTGTTGTTGTCCTGGAGTTTTTAGCCCCAGATTTTTAGCTTGCAATGTGCTTTGGGGTTCTAATTCCACTTTGGGACAACTTGGCCACTTGATTATGATGGTATACTGCAGTGTTGAGCTCACCATCACAGCAACGTTCTGAGTAGGTCTGAGTTAATATGCTGCTGTCGCAATGAAATCTGCCAGATAGTTGTAAAAGCTGCTGGTTTGTTCGTGTTCTTCACCCACAACCTCATTCAGTCTGAGCTACGAGCAACTCCAGTCCCAGGTGAAGTGGTTGTGTTTTAATAATGTGGTTCCAAACAGCAAAGTTTAAAACTCATGAAGTGTAAAATGTCAAAGGCACCAGTTATTGTGTTTATTGTACTGGACCGTTAATTCCTATGCACTATGCTTGCATCATTAGATACGAGAAACTAGCATTCTTATTGTATACTTATTTGAACAAGATATTTCCTGTCTCATTTACTTTTTCTCACACAAGGTAGTGCATGTATGGAATGAGCTGCCAGAGGAAATGGTAGAGGCTGATACAATTCCAACATTTAAAAGGCGTCTGGATGGGTATATGAACCGGAAGGGTTTAGAGGGATATGGGCCAGGTGCTGGCAAATGGGTCTAGATTAGGTTAGAACATCTGGCCAGCGTGGGCGAGTTGGACCAAAGAGTCTGTTTCCATGCTGTACATCTAAGACTTTATGAACTGTATTTAAAATGGTGTGGAATTGAAGAAGCTTCACGCACCATTTTAAAAACATTAAGGAAAGGAAAGTGAAAAACTAAATCATATTGAAACAAAAAAATAGCAGAAACGCAGCAGTTCTGACAGTTTGTGTGGGAAGAAAGCAAGGTTTCATGAAAAGTCAACAGTTTTTCTTGGCACAATTGCTACCAGAACTGTTGAGTTTCTCCAGCAATTTGTTTTTGTTTCCGATCTCCAGCATCCATGGTTTTTAGTTTAATAAAACAATGATGGAGATCATGTGTATCTCTAACTGAGGGAGGAAACCTTATTCTTGTAATAATACAAGGGTATGATACAATAACCAAAAGGGAGCACATACTCAAAAACAAAATCCAAAGTTGCTAGAAAAGCTCAACAGGTTTGGCAGCATCAATGAAAAGAAATCAGAGATAATGTTTCAGGTCTGGTGACCCTTCTTCAGAAGTAATGGTAGCTAGGAAAATATTGGTTTTTATGCACTGTTATGTTTTGTTATGGTTTTTATATCCTAGCTACCATCAGTTCTGAGGAAGGGTGACTGAACCCAAAACATTAACTCTGATTTCTCTCCACAGATGCTGCCAGATCTGCTGGGCTTTTCCAGCATCTGCGGTTCTTTTGGAATTTTTATTTTGAATCACATCACATACTCCTTTGGTCTCAATGTTTTTAGTTGAGGGTGAACAATGAATTTTGATACGGAAATTTCAATCACTTGGTTTAATAGACTGCAATGTGCAGTTGAAACATTTATCTGCATGTTGTGTATCGTATTGTTTGGGGGTATGAGAACTAAATGTTGAAAATGTCTTGAGAGAATAATCACTAATGTTGCGACTCAGAACTGTATACCAACAATTCTGCATTGAGAATTTTATTTTCCTCTGAACCACCCAGTTTGATCCCGTTTACTCTTTGTGCTGTGCTTAGTCCTCTCCTACAAGTGGGTATCTAATTCCTACTTTGCAATAAAAAGGATGCAATTGAATGCTTAATAAAAAGGATGGAGAATTTCACCTCTGAAAATGGACAATTTCTTGAGCTGTCTTTTAATTCTTAACTTTGGATCACCTCACTATAATCCTGTCCATCCGCTGGAAGTCATGGCATTATTTACTTCAGCATACCCTTTCGTAATGTTGGTGATTTCTCTCCAGTCATCCTACAATCTTTTTGGATTGGTGAGAAAATATCTTAATCTACAGTCTCTTCAGAATTGATTGCTGGAACTGAAGAATATTTTGTGGTGGTGAATCTGTATTCTCTGCACTGTGTTTTCATTGCCTATACAGCCTTCCCATAATGGTGGATCTGAAAGCTTGTAAGCTTTTTCTGCAGCATAACTGGAATCTAGAAACGGGCAGGCATTACGTTTGAATTCATGTTATTTTGCTATGAATCAAGAAATGGGGAGGAAATGATCGTTGATTCTCATTTACTTACCAATTTTACTGAAAGCTATTTAACTACATTGGAGTGGTAAAATTGTCAAGTCATACTTTTTTTTATTTCTTTACATACAACAGAAATAGAAATGTAGGATTGGAATGATATGACATCAAGTAAAACTAAGTTGAGGACAGCATAATAAAGTGTTCAGATCACCTTAAAAGCGCCGTATAGTAGGAGGGGTTTGGAGGGATATGGGCCGGGTGCTGGCAGGTGGGACTAGATTGGGTTGGGATATCTGGTCAGATTGGATGGGTTGGACCGAAGGATCTGTTTCCGTGCTGTACGTCTCTATGACTCTATGTATACGAAGACCAACATCTACTGCATCAGGGAAACCTTCGCATCTGTGAAACATGCTCTTTGCCTTAATTTAATGGTCTTGCAGTGCAGAACGTTGTCTTTGAGTGTTGCAATTTAGCATGTTCCAGGTCCAGGACTCTGTATTGAGTGACGCACCAAGGCTTTGGGCTAAAGGTAAAATGAGGTCTGCCTGCTAGGGAAAGTCACTGTATGGAAAATATCAGAGGCGTTGCAGTTGCATTCAGGTAGCCAAGAGTGCTGTATGCTCAATGGAGAGGAGTTGTATTTTACATTTACTGTGATATCCAGTTTGAAGTATTTTGGGGTGTACCTTTTCAGATATTTTAGGAATAAAGTATATTTTTGCAGAAAAGCCTCAGTGTAAATCTCTTGGGTGATTTCTTCAGGAATAGGATTGTACTGTTATCTATGCATTTAGTGTTAAAGTGGTACAGTGGATGCATGTAATACAGTGTAGTGAATTTAGAGAAAAATGATTTGTTTAATTTCTTTAAAATGTTCATCTAACGTGCTGAAGGCACTTCAGCTTTTGTTTTAGTTTGGGCTGTTTTCCAACTCTCTTTATGCTCCCGAGCAGAGTGCCTTTTCCGGAGGCAGATCTTCAACTCCTGTGATCTGAAACTTGTGACTTTGTGCTTGCCATGAATAAGATTACCATGCCACAAGCTTGACTCTTGACCTCTTTCACTGAAATAATTTGCATGTCGTATGGTCCTGTATATTTGAGAAGGAAAAAGGCTGTCCATACTGTGTTGTTTGGGCTTAAATTTGTAGTTACCATTTAATTAAGATTTGTAATTATTTTTACAAACATGTTCAGCAGATTGTCATCTTTGTGATGTGTGATTTCTTAGTTTATAAGTGATTTGCACAATGCTTTTAAAGTATCTGAAGTAATTTCCAAAGTTGTAATCTCTTCAAAGACTTGAATCAAAGCAACAGTGTTCTGTTCTATATGCTGCAATGCCAACCACTCCCAGCTTGTGACTGCTATGGTTTGCTCTCATTATCTCTTTTTTTTCCCTTGTCTGAGTCTAAGGATGTACTAGGTTTGCACTGGTAGAGAAAAACCACTACAGCAGTGAGTCTTCATGAGCAGAGGCTTGTGTCTTCAATAAGATATAGGTTATTGCATGATAAACATCAGGTACAGCTTGTATTGGTAACGTAAACATTATTGCTCAGATTCTTGATATAGGTTACAATGCAATGTTTAAAAGACATCTGGATGGGTACATGAATAGGAAGGGTTTAAAGGGATATAGGCCAAATGCTGGCCAATGGGACTAGATTAGTTTATCATATCTGGTTGTACTGGACGGGTTAGACTGAAGGGTCTTTTTCAGTGCTGTACGTCTCCCTGACTCAATGACACGGTCCTAAAGTGCTCTGTCTTTTCTCATCTCAGCCCAAATACCATAGTCTGATTTGGTGGAGCTTAAAACACAGTCGCTAACATTAACCCTTTCAGAGCCATTGCCTTGAGCAACTTCTTCCTCCATGCATCTTGATACAATACCATCAAATAGTGGAAGACAGAAATGTGTCGGTACACTAAAGGCATTATTTTGTTAGCCCAGATCAAAAGTTGCCCCTTTTTAGCTAAACTTATAAAATAGATGTAATAAAACTGTATTGTTAGAGAAATGGAACATAATCCTGCTGCTTTCTGACCTTCCATTAAATTTGACTGTTTTGTCAGGAGTGTTAGGGAACAAAGTTTACTAGTGAACCATGTGAAAAATCAATATAAATGGATAAAGCTTGGTCAAAGTTGTGGCTTTCTAAACATCTTAAAGAATGAAAATGAGAAATGGAATTCCATAGGCATGGCCACCAATCCAGGAGAATTTTACAATTGTACATGATGTATATTGTTGTGGATTTATGATCCTGCTCTGGGTAAAGGAGCCAACTTTAAAAATGGGAGTGTGCTGTGTTGTGAATGGAACCTTTTTCTCTCAGTAGCAACATGAAAATTCCACTTAGAATGTATAAGCATTGCAGTAACAGTACAGAGATGTTTTTACTTCTCATGGGAACTAAATATACACTCTAAATTTGGAAATTTGAAAGCTGAAAACTGAGGAAATGGGTCAAGGCAGCGTCTATGGAGAAAGAAAACAGTTATTGTTTTGAATCTGTCACTTGCCATCAGAACCAAGGTAAAACTTTGTTCTGGAACTTTCCAGTGATACACCGCTACTGGGTGAATGAGCTCCTCTTAGTTAATGTGAAAGACTTTTCTGTGGCAACCCTTAATTGCCGCAATGCCGAAAGCCATTGGTTATTTGAGGCGCACATGACTGAAGAGAGGGTGAGCATTTTGAGCTCTTCAGATTGCCACTTAGTTATTTTTTTACCAGGAGTGAGATTGAAACTTCTGCCATTTTTTTTGTAGATGAAGACTTACTTTCTTAGGAAAAAGCAGGGTCACAATTGGAATGTGAGTGCCCAAGATTTGGTTTTGGGGTGGGGCGTGTCATGGAAGATAGTTGCTCAACAGTAAGGTTTGGAAACATTTGTCTTCCAAGGGCAATCAAACTTGAGCCAATGGTTTCTTCCACCAGTCTAACGTGTAATGTAGAGAATTCGGGGCACACAGCTGCAGGTGCATTTGATGAGAAATTTCTAGCTGCAGCATTGCCCAAATTGGAACAACGTTGGAAGGACAGAGGTTTAATTGAATTTTTAAACATTTTTGATGGAAGTGAAACTTGTCAAGCACCCTCTTCCATATCAGTTAGAATTTATTGTCACGTCTACTCTATATAAGAATATAGGATTACAGGTGAAAAGTGTACAAATCACCATACACCGGTACCATCTTGGTTACACACTTTATTCATATTCTGTTATCCATGGGAACATTTATGAATAATGGGAGATCAATGGGTGTTGCTGCGTTTGAGCAATTTTCAGTTTTTACTGCTACCTGGTCTCGCTAATAAATCAGCTGGTAAGTCAGTTGTTAACTGCTCATGAAATATGCAGCTTGACTTCATAGAAATTTCATGATTGTCAAAATGGGCAGTGCAGTGGCACAATGGTTAGCACTGCTGCCTCACAGCACAAGGGATTGCTGTTCGATTCCAGCCTCAGGTGACTGTGTGGGGTTTGCACATTCTCCCTGTTACTGCGTGGGTTTCCTCCGGGTGCTTCAGTTTCCTCCCATAGTCTAAAGATGAGCAGGTTAGGTGGATTAACCATGGGAAATGTGGGGTTACAGGGATTGGGTAAGAGGGTGAGTTTGAGTGAGATTGTGTTCGGAGGCTTGGTGCGGACCTGATGGGATTCTATGATTCTTAAAAAAAAAAATGTCAGTGCAATGTTGTTTTAAAATCATTTGTGGGATGTGGGCGTTGCTGGCTGACCACTTATTGCCTGTCCCTAGTTACCCCTTGAGAAGGTGGTGGTGAGCTGCTGCTTTGAACCATTGCAGTCTGCCTGTTGGTTGACCCACAATGCATTTAGAGAGGGAATTCCACTTTACTTCCAATAATAACTATCATTGTTACCTCCCCCCCCCCCCCCAATCATAGAACAATTCCCATCTTGGAGTGTGTCCTGATCTACAATTTAAAAGAAAAGTAATCGTTTTTAGTGCAAAGCGAGGTCTTGTCCAACGTGCTTCAGGCAATGCAATGGGAGCTGTAATGGTATGTCAGAATTTGTTAGGGTGGCTCAGTGGTTAGCACTGCTGCCTCACAGCCCCAGAGACCTGGGTTTGATTCCTACCCCGGGTGACACTGTGTCTGTGTGTGTCTGTGTGTGTGTGTGTGTGTGGAATTTGCACATTCTCCCTGTGTCTGTGTGTGTTTCGTCCGGGAGCTCCAGTTTCCTCCCACGATCCAAAAGATGTGCAGGTTAGGTGAATAGACCATGCTAAATTGCCCATAATGTTTAGGTGCATTAGTTGGACAGATGTAGGCGAATGGGTCTGAATTGGTTCCTCTTTGGAGGGTTGGTGTGGACTTGTTGGGCCAAATGGCCTGCTCCAACACTGTAGGGAATCTAATCTTAACATTACATCTTGAAACCACCTTGAGGTACTGGTGGATGCTTAATCACTGAATCACAACTAGCACATTCTGACCTGGTTTCCAAATTAAATGAAAATTACATTTTGAATGGCCTGGATTTTGTTCTATTTAAGTTTGACATTAAAGAGGTCTGTCACCATTTCAGTTAAATGCATTGTGGATCACCTGGTATTGTACTCATCATCTTCGAAAATGGTGTATCTTGCTGTGATGAGTGTCTTGGGAGATCTTACAGCGGTGTTATGAAAATTGATGTCACAGATGGGATTTGCCTTTTTTTTTGCAACTGCTAGATCAAATGCAAACTATAATTTTAATGAAAATTACCATGAATAAGAAGAAATAATAGCAAATTGTTGAAATTTTGAAATGCACTGTTGTTTTTCAGTGATTCCAATGAGCTATGAGTGTTTTTATTGACTTTGTTTTCGCTCAATTGCCTTGGCCACACTTACATGCTTTGCTTATAATTCATATTGTATCCAGAATTAGTCATCTGGCAGTGAGCCAGGAAGATAATCAAATTCCCACAGTGTGGAAGCAGGCCATTCTACCCATCAAGTCCACACCGACCCTCTAAAGAGCTATCCCCTCACTCTATAACGCTGCATTTTCCATGGCTAACCCAGCTAACCTATACATCCCTGAACGCTATGGGCAATTTAGCATGGCCAATCTACCCAACCTGCACATCTTTGGAGTGTGGGAGGAAACCGGAGCACCCAGAAGAAACCCATGCAGACATGGGGAGAATGTGCAGATTTCACACATACGCCTGAGGCTGGAATTGAACCTGGGTCCCTGGCGCTGTAAGTTAGCAGTGCGAACCACTGAGCCACAATGCCACCTTAGTACCATCAAGTACACTAGTATCTGAAATTGGCAGTCTGCATGTAAACAGTGCAACAGTTTTTTTTTAAATTGGTTATTTAAGATTACAAAGGGGTCTTGACCAGTTGGGCCAACAGACTGAAGAGTAGTAGATGCAATTTAATTTGGATAATTGCGAGGTGTTGCATTTTGATAAAATGAACAAGGGCAGGATTTGTACAGTTCGTGATAGGGCACTGCGTAGTGTTGTAGAACGGAGACCTGGGGTTCAGGTACACGATTCTTTGAAAGTTGCTACACAGGTAGACAGGATGGTTAAGAAGGCATTGAGCACGCTTGCCTTCATTGCTCAGACCTTTAAGTATCAGAGTTGGGACGTCATATTGAGGTTCTACAGGACGTTGGTCAGGCTTCTTCTGATCGCCCTGTTATACCAAGGATATTGTTAAGCTGGGGAGGGTTCAGAAAAGATTTACAAGGATGTTGCCAAGACTGAAGGATTTGAGTTAGAGAGAGGTTGGAAAATCTGGCACTTCTTTCCCTGGAGTGTTAGAGGTTGAGAGGTGACCTTATAGAGGTTTACAACATCATGAGAGATATGGATAAGGTAAATAACAATGCTCTTTTCCCTAGGGTAGGGGAAGCTCAGAACTAGGAGGCATATTTTTAAGGTGAGTAGAGAAAGATTTGAAAGAAACCTGAGGGACAACGTTTTTTCATTGTAGGTGGTTCGTATGTGGACTAAACTGCCAGAGGAAGTGGTTACAACATTTAAAAGACATTTGTACAAGTACGTGAATAGGAAAGTTTTAGAGGGATATGGGCCAAACACAGGCAAGTGGAACTAGTTTAGTTTGGGAATCTTGATCGGTATGGACGAGTTGGACCGAAGGGTCTGTTTCAGTGCTCCATAACCCTATGAATCTAGAATTTTAGATTTTTCTTTTCAGCTGAAGGTACACAGCAATCTGCCTTAATTGACAGGCTAGTTCAGAGAGAAGCAAAGGGAGGAAGGAGAATTTAAAATGCCCATACTTTGTTAATACTGAGAATTTGAACTTTTTTTTTGAAAGGATTTAATTTTACAGCTGCAATGAGTATGAAACGTTTTGGTCATCTCAGTGAAAATGGCTCCATATATTGATGCAAACTAAGTCATTTTGCTTGATGGTATCAATGAGACTTAGTTAAATTGTTGCCTTATTTTTAATGGCCATATTTAATTAAATTATTCCGGGTAATATTTGCCTGCTGCTTTACCTATTGTCTTGGAGCATGGTTCCTCTGTCCTCAGCATATCCTAATTACATAGCTCCAGTGATGCCTGTTCTGGTTTCCTTTGATGTGGTTAGCATTTAGCTGGGAGTGTGCTTGGGAAAACCAGATGCAGTGGATGAGGTGTGTGCATAACCAGATGGGTCACTTTAGCTTCCTGCCCTTTGACCACGGCCTGCCCTTACCTGTGTCTGTTTGGCCCTGGTGAGGAAGAGTGAAGTGTTTGCTGGCTTGTTTTATGCCTTTGCAATCCACCCTACTAAACCATCTCGTGATCTTCAAAAGACGTTGATCAGGTGACCCATTCATTTTCTTTTCTCGAGAAAATAGCCCTACCTTTGAAATAAATTTTTAAAATGGTATTGTGATGAATTGCACTGACACTGTTAATCTATTTAGAGAAAAATATAAACCAAAACTGCTGCCTTGGGTCAACAGCAAGTTGTCATGGTCAAGGAACTTGTTTCACATCTAGCTTAATATTGACTGTTCATTGAGGAGAAGCAACTATACTGTTTCCTGTACCAGTACTGGTGTCATGTCTGTGATTATGATAAACGTTCCTGTTATTTCATCGTTCTTTTGAGTTCTTTCTTTATCTATGTGCTCTTGAAATTTGCCGCCTCTGCTCCAGGGAAAACAAACCCAATCTATCCAGTCTCTTTGGATAACTGAAATTTTCCATCCCAGGCACTATCCTGGTACGTCAACTAGGGGGAGGTGAGGACTGCAGATGCTGGAGATCAGTGTCGAAAAGTGTGGAGCTGGAAAAGCGCAGCCAGTCGGGCAGCAGCCGAGGAGCAGGAGACTCGTTTCGAGCATAAGCTCTCGAATGCCTGATGAAGAGCTTATGCCTGAAATGTTGACACTCCTGCTCCTCGGATGCTGCATTACCGGCTGTGCTTTTCCAGCACCACACTTTTTGTCACTATTCTGATGCGTGTCATCTACATGTCTCCAGTGCTGTCATGTGCTTTTACAGCCAGAACTGCTTACCTTTCTTCATTTGTGACCAAACCAATGTTTTATAAAGTTGCGACAATACTTCTTGCTCCTATATTTTTGCTAAATGAAGGCAAGCAGCCCATATATCGCCTTCACTATTTAATCCACGTGTGCTGACACCTTTTTAGAGTGTTGTTGATGAAGAGGAGATTGGAGATAAACTGCCAGAGACTCCTTCCAAAAACATTTGAACAGGCAATCCAGGGATTGACCTCCCACAGATACTCCACTGAAAAATAACAGTTCACACCAATTAACCTCGCACTGAAATTTATGTAACAGCATGAGGTTGCAGGACTAGTCACTAGTTACACACTAAACATGCTCAGAAAGGTTGTGACTCCCATTGATTACACTGACAAGTGCCCAGAGTTTTCGCAGGCATTTTGAGTTGAGACTTGATAACGTCAGGAATCTGATCCAATCATGTGAGCTCTATAGAGCAAGCAACAGCAATGGTCTTCAACCAACCAGAGCAACAATTCACATCTATACCTGAATTTCCCCAGTTCATACAATTTTTCCACAAATACCCTAGGTACCACTTTATTTGAAAAAGGCCCACGTATCATTATTCAGTAAATTCACTCCAACATTGTAATTCAGAGAGATGAATCACCCACTTTGCCCATTGCCAATTGCACAGCAACGTAAAGAATGGCTCGTGTTTTGCAATGACAGTTTGGATTTGTCTGAATTGGCTTCAGTTTAGACCAATAAGAAGGTGGCTGTGGTCATGGTGGAAAATGGAGGGTGGTGGCAGCCAATGTTTGTGAAGAAGGTGTAGCTGTGATTTTGTATGCAAAACATGGAGCCTGGTGTTGGGTAACAGTGAAGGTATGTTAATTTGTGGAGAAAGACCAAAACCTTTGCTTCCGTAGCTCAAACGATGGCTTGGTACATTTACTTTCACTCGGCCTATGAGAACAGTAGCAGTTTGAGACTGAGCATGACTGATGCTATTTATTAACGTTGTTCTCCTACTTTGTATCCCTGAAAATTTGGAAAATACTACTCTAGAATAAAGGAGTAAGCTGTAATCTCGTTGACTGTTGCGATGTTAGGATTCCCTTTTAAATGCTGACAACATTTGACTTGTCAACAATCTTGTGGAGTGGAGTTTCAGGGTAATTCGAATTGATTTTTCTACATTGTTATAATTAGTGCTTTGAGTGCAGAATTTCTACCTGTGTTTCTGATGAAGAACTGAAAGCATCCTATCCAGATTGCTTACCTCCATTTCCGATGGCCACTTATCCATGTGCAGATGCAAAATGATTCCTTTGAAAGGCTCACTGTTTTCGACTGAGTTTAACCCTTTTAGTCACCAAACCTATAGCTAGATTTTAAATGCTTCTCTAACTTCACAGATTAAAGTTATCACTGGATTTCTTATCATAATAATGCTATATGAGACTTAATTGAGCTAAACTGGCACTTCAATTCTTTTTGCCCATTTGTTTTGATATAAAATTATGTCAGTAATTGCTATTTCCTTGGGATCTTTGTCAATTGGATTTCTAAGGGCCATTTATCAAGAATATATCTTGGTTCTGGCTAAATGTGAATTGATTTTTCAGCCATGTATGGCAAGCCTTCTGTATTTTCGGGGTTTTTTTGAGGGGGGGTGTAATCCTTCAGTTATGAGAAATAAGATGCATTTAAAAGCAATAATTGTGGTTTGAAGATTTTATATTGTTTTTAAACTGCTTGATAGCTGTACATTTCTGGTAGTGAATAATTGCAGCATGTCAGAATCAGAAAAATCTATTGTTGATAGATATGCCATTCTTTCATAAACATGTTTCCTCTGTGTGTTTCTGCTGTTTTTATAAGCAGAGTCTAGATTAGAGTAGTGCTGGAAAAGCACAGCAGGTCAAGCAGCATCTGAGGAGCAGGAAAATCGACGTTTCAGGCAAAAGTCCTTCAGCGTCCTGATGAAGGGCTTTTGCCTGAAACGTCAATTTTCCTGCTCCTTGGATGCTGCCTGACCTGTTGCGCTTTTCTAGCACCACTTTAATCTAGTCTCTGATTGCTAGCATCTGCAGTCCTCACTTTTGCAGACATGTGTCGGGGTGTTGCATCGATTGAGCTTTCAGAGGAAGTTTGAGAGATGTTTCTTCCTTCCCTAAGTTGTAACTTCTTTAAACGAAGTAATGGCCCAGTGGTATTATCACTGGACTATTAATCCAGGAACAAAGGTTCAAATCCTGCCAGGTCAGATGGTGGAATTTGAATTCAATGAAGAATCTGGAATTAAGGGTCTCATGACCAGGAAACCGTTGTCAGTTGTCAGAAACACCCATCTGGTTCACTAATATCCTTTTAGGGAAGGGAATCTGCCATCTTTGTCTGATCTGGCCTACATGTGACTCCAGACTGTCAGCAATGTGGTTGACTGTTAACTGCCCTATGGCAATTACGGATGGGAAATAAATGCTGGCCTAGCCAGAGATGCCCATATCCTGTGAGTGAATTTTAAAAAGTTGCCTCATTAGAAGACATTATCCTTGTCACCTTCAAATCATGTCATTAGAACCAGAGATATACAGCACGGATGCAGATGGTCCAACTTGTCCATGCTGACCAGATATCCTAAGTTAGTCTAGTCCCATTTGCCAGCATTTGACCCATATCCCTCCAATCCTTCCTATCCATATACCCATCCAGATGCCTTTTAAATGTCGTAATTGTACCCACCTCCATCACTTCCTCTGGCAGCTTATTCCATACACGCATCATCTTCTGTGTGAAAAGGTTGCCCCTTGGGGTCCTTTTAAAGCTTTGCCCGCTCATCCTAAATCTATGTCCTCCAGTTTTGGACTCCCCCACCCCGGGTACATTACCCTGGCTATTTACCCTCTCCATGCCCCCTCATGATTTTATAAACCTCTATAAGGACACCTCTCAGCCTCTGATACTCCCAGGAAAACAGCCCCAGCCTGTTCAGCTGCTCCCTGTAGCTCAAACTCTCCAACCCTGGCAACATCCTTGTAAATCTTTTCTGAACCCTTTAAGTTTCACAACATCCTTCCTATAGCAGGGAGACCGGAACTGCACACCCTATTCCAAATGTGGCCTAATCAATGTCCTGAACAGTCGCAACATGACCTCCGAACTCCTACACTGCTCTGATTTGCCTTTCCAAAATGCAGCACCTTCCATTTAAACTCTATCTGCCCCTCCTTGGCCCATTAGCCCATCTGATCAGAGTACCTGTTGTACTCTGAGGTAACCTCCTTTGCTGTCGTAAGATGCATATAAAAATGTTCAAGTCCAGTTTCCTTGACATTTGGAGGGGGATGTGAATTTGGATCAGTTCAAGCAAGTGGACAGTGAAACATATTCATGCACCTGTTGTACAAAAGCTGATCTCCGTGAACTACAGATAATTACCACATACAACCAATTGTTTTATAATCTCTGAACAGTCTGCCATCACTTGAATGTGAAATTCTATTTTGCTCTCAAGCTTCAGGTTGTGAAATGCTCATTTAATGTTGTTAACACCAATTTGATTAGAAAATGGAGCTCCCAGTGTAGCAGCAACGCTTTTGTTGACATCTAACCTGAAGTGACATGAAAATTGCACTCGCTGTGTTCAGGTGTTCATTTCAGTTGACAATAAATATGTGTCTTTCAGGTCACAAACCGGTGGAAGTTAAGATGAGTTGGTAAAGAAGCGTCAAGGAATGACAGCCAATGAAAAGCCATTGTGCTTGTACTCCTATTGATGTTCCCTTGCACTATTGGAACAATTAACCCGAATGAAGCTACTGCATGGCAAAATATATGAAAATCTCCACTAGTACCTTTTGAGGAAAGTGTTCTCTTGTGGATCTGTTGCTAAATTTAATTAAGTTGCTTTAAAATTATTTAATTCAACATTTAAATTGGTTTAATTCCCTCTTCTCTTCCTTCCAACTTAAAGTTACTATTCATCTGCCTCTATATTGGTACTCACTGTGGACTGTCTGACTGCATGTGGCATGGCTGCTGCGTTGAAGTCTGTCAGCATTTGACATTCTCACATGGATTGCCATCAGATGTTGCTTTTACCTCTCCCTCATGCTGATCTTCCTCCAACCACTCCCCCAAACCAGCAAGATTGAACCAAATTGTAGCATCATCCCCTACTCAGGCTGTGACCAACCACAACTTAACATGTCCTTTTGAACTGAACCCAGAATCACTGTCAATCCTATCTTCCAGTAAGGGACCTGAGAATCTTCTGGACTCGATATCAAGCTTAACAATATTACAATTTGAGCAGTTCCTTCCACTTCAATTCCTTACCCCATTCCTACATCCTGTCACAAATTGCACAACAAAATCAGAAATTGCTGGAAAAGCTCGGCAGGTCTGGCAGCATCTGTGGAGAAAAATCGGAGTTAACATTTTGAGTCGAGTCACCCTTCCTCAGAACTCCCCGTCATAACATGGGTTGCCTTCAGCACAGCCAACCCACTTTTTTATTCATTGCCCCATTATCACTTATCCAGCTTCTCTTTCCCAGCTTGCTAAAAACAATCTCTCTGTTCGCCTAACATTTTTTCCCCCTCTTTTTTTTTCCCTCTGGGCTCTGTCTCCATCTATCCATTCACCCTTCACGCCAAATCCCAATCCCCAAAACCCTGTCATGAACATAATACCACTTTTGCCCACCTACTGTCAGTTCTGAAGGAGGATCGCAGGACTCAAAATGTTAACTTTTTTTGCTCCCTACAGATTTTGCCAGACCTACTACTGAGTTTCTCCAACAATTTCCATTTTTGTGTCTTTCAAATCTGTTGTTTGTTCATGTTTACAGTCTGTTCTGATATAACGTGATCGTTCCGTTCCAATGTGCTTCCGTGCTATAGGAAAATTGCGTAGTAGCAGCACCATTTAAACCAATGGGGACTGGAATGGCATTATAGCCAATACAGGTAAGGAAAGTTTGTGCTCTGCAAATAATGGTCTATATTCTTCAATCGCATTATAACCAATTTGGCTTGAAGAAATGCACGTTATCACAGAACCGACTATAGTCATACTCAGAACTTTCTGCAGAACCTCGACTTAATTCTCAAAGCAAACACTGACAGAGAAGTTTAATGCCAAGGGAGGTTGAGGAAACAGCAACAGACTTTCATGATTGGGAAAGAAGGAATGCACCACATTACAAGAATATTTCAAATTGCAGGTGGTCCTGTAGAATTTGGAGCAAAGATGCTGGAGAGGGGGAGGACCTTCTGCCCATTGTATCTGCTGATATTTTGCCAAGCAAATCCCAGAATGCAGTTCTGCTCTTTTTCTGTATATCTTTTCCTCCATTGTTTATTCCCCCCCCCCCCCCCATATAGAACAGCATAGAAAATGACTACCTGTAGACAAGGAGGTTCATGATATCTAATCCACCTTGCCTTTCTGCCTGAGTCTGTATTTTTTTGTTCTCTGAAGTTTACTTTGATGCTGACCTTCTTTGCCAGTATCTGGGTTGTAGGTCGGTGCATCTTATGGAAGGTTACCTGAAAGAACGACCAACAAATCATTATGGCAACTAAGCATTCTTGTAAAAGAAACATATTCCTCAACTGGGCTATAAAGAATCTAATTATTTAAACAAATCCATAAGACTTCATGGATTATTTCTGCAAGAGGAACATGTTCGTGACTGTGTAGAAATATGTAATACCTTTTCTGTCAAGTTGAGTTTGGATGCTGGTCAAGGATAAATGACTAAGTCTTTGCAGTCAGCTCACTTGGTTCCCATTATTGACACCCTCACTACCTCTTCTGTTATTCTAGTGAATGTAGTTTTGCAGAAAGAAAGCTGCAAATAAATATGATTTGGAGATGCCGGTGTTGGACAGGGATGTACAAAGTTAAAAATCGCACAACACCAGGTTATAGTCCAACAGGTTTAATTGGAAGCACTAGCTTTCAGAGCGCCGCTCCTTAATCAGGTGGTTGTCAGTGGCTCTCCGAAAGTTAGTGCTTCCAGTTAAACCTGTTGGACTATCACCTGGTGTTGTGTGGTTTTTAATGAAAATAGATAAACCTTGTACACAAAAGAAAGTCACTCACGTGTTTGTGCTATTAGGCAGCTCACGGTGAGATTCTGATTCAGATACTGACCAGGTAACGTTGCGCTTACACCAAAATGAAAAGATTTCTTCTGGAAACATTGACTCATTTTGTAAATACTGCTCTGGTCTCTTTCAGTTTCTTGTCTTGTTCGCTTGCCATTAGGCTGGAGGGCTTCTATGTTAAGTCTGAACCTTAATATGTCTGAGCTACCAACTTGACGTAAAATAAGTGTTTATATCGGTGGCTGCTTCATGTAACAGCAGAGTGCACCAAAAGTCCTCAACCATCTTTGAGTGTGCCATTTTGTGCAGCTTTTTAATCAATATTCTTGTTTCACTTTCCTTTTAAAGGAGGGAGACTTTGTCATTGTGATGACTGTATACCTATCAAAGCAACAACAGTCACTCCTTTCTCAATAAGGTAAAAACAATGACTGCAGATGCTGGAAACCAGATTCTGGATCAGTGGTGCTGGAAGAGCACAGCAATTCAGGCAGCATCCAACGAGCAGCAAAATCGACGTTTCGGGCAAAAGCCCTTCATCAGGATTCCTGATGAAGGGATTTTGCTGCTCGTCGGATGCTGCCTGAATTGCTGTGCTCTTCCAGCACCACTGATCCAGAAACTCCTTTCTCAATAGTTAATTACAATGGTTTCAGCTAAATGAATCCTGTTTACTTTATTGAATGTTGCAAGCCCTGATGATCATACGTAGTCACTCACACTGCCAGATAGCCAATACAGTGGTATAATGTGGGCCTCACTGTTTTGATGATTTGTTGTTCAAATTTTTGTTTCCCAGTATGACTAATATTGAAGCTTTACCTGAGTGAGCAACATGGAAGTTGATCCATCTCTCAACAGACTTTGAAATGCAAGTTCGCAATGCATGACATTAGTATTTAGAATGTATCATCAACAGGGCAGATTGATTTTTTTTTTCGAAACATATACTTGCAATCATTTGACATGCATTGCTTTGTATATTTACATCTTATTGCAAAATTAATTCTGGAACTTCTCAGGCCACTTGCTTTGACATCTCTTCCCAATTCTCTCTACTTCTCCCCTTAGGTCTCCTTCCTTAAGAACTTCCTTATAACTCATTTCTTTGTTTTGACCATTGGTCACCACATCTAATATGCTCAACACTCATTATTTCCTTACACTTCTTGTGACATGCCTTTGGATATTTGATTCATTTATTATTGTCAGATGTAAATTTGGAAAGATTAGATTCCATACAGTGTGGAAATAGGCCTTTTGACCCAACAAGTCCACTGAAGAATAACCCACTCAGACCCATTTCCCCTATTACTCTACATTTACCCCGACTAATGCACCCAGTCTACACATCCCTGAACACTAGGTAATTTAGCATGGCCTGTTCGGCTGATCTGCACATCTTTGGACTGTGGGAGGAAACTGAAGCACCCGGAGGAAACCCACGCAGACACGGGGAGAATGTGCAAACTCCACACAGTCAGTGGCCCAAGGTGGGAATTGAGCCTGGGTCTTTGGTGCTGTGAGGCAGCAGTGCTAACCACTGAGCCACTGTGCTGCCCTTACTGAGGTACAGTGAAAAATATTGATTTGCGTGCAGTACAGGCAGATCATACCATACAAAATGTATTAGGGTATTAGAACAGAGCAGGGGAATACAATGTTATAGCTGCAGAGAAGTTGCACAAAGAGAGAGGACAGTATTAAATTTGAAACTCAGAAGTCCAATAATAGCGAGGAAGAAGCTGTTCTTGAATCTTTTGATAGGAGTGTTGAAGCTTTGTATCTTGAAGAGGTTGGAAAAGATTGTAACCTGTGTGAAAAGGGTCTTTGATTATTTTGACTGCCTTTATGAGACAGCAGGGAGTATAGATGGAAGGTTAGCTTGCATGATAGACTGGGCTGTGTTCACAACTCTGAAGTTCCTTACAGACCTGGCAAAGCAGTTGTCAAACCAAGCTGTGATGCGTCCGGATGGAACGCTTTCCAAAGACCATCTATAAGAATTGATAAGACTCTTTATGGTCATGAGGAATTTCCTTAGCTCTCTGAAGTAATAGAGGCATTGTGCGGTATTGTTCTTAGATTTTACACTCTACTTTTCATTAAGTTGCTGATTATTTTATCTCAACATTGCAGCAGTCATATTAAAAAGTCACAATCTTAGTTTTGAAAAAAAATCCACAAAATGGTAATTAAAAACAGGCACTACTGAAGATTATTTCCAAAGCGATTTGTCTTTTAATAAATTTTAAACTGGTTGATTTGCTGAGGCCTTATTTGTTGCTGACCTTCATGCTGAATAACTGAAACAAAGACATCAATGATATGCTGCTTTTCAGGAGGTCTGTGTTTCACATTTAATGCATTATTTTATATTTCCAAGTTTAGTTACCACTGCAATGTATAAATTAGTAGCAAAAGGAATCTGGAGTATGTCAAGATTAGAGTGGTGCTGGAAAAGCACAGAGGGTCAGGCAGCAGCCGAGGAGCAGGAGAATCGACGTTGCAAGCATAAGCCCTTCATCAGGAAGAGCCTCATGTCCGAAACGTCGATTTTCCTGCTCCTCGGATGCTGCCTGACCTGTTGTGCTTTTCCAGCACAACTCTAATCCAGCATCTGCAGTCCTCGCTTTCACCTAACTGGAGTATGTGTCTGCCTCGGAAATAATTTCAGTCATTCCCTTGAAATGAATGAATGTCTGGCTTTACGTAAGAACGCTTCCTTAAGTTGAAGCAGGAGGTATGGAAGCTCAGCATGCTGCTAGACCAGCTCTGTGGTGAATTCCATGCCCTAACTTAGCAATATTGCCTCTGTCACTTGCCCACATTTTAACCATGTTTTTGTTTTAACATTCTCCAAACTGACCTTATTGATATCACTCTCTGAAAGAGCCCAGTCCTCTTTGGCACATCCATCGTTTATAGAGACATGCAGCTTGGACACAGCCCTTTCGTTCCATTCAGTCCATGCTGACCATAATCCCAAACTAAATTAGTCCCACCAGCCTGCTCCTAGCCCATATCCCTTCAAACCTTTCCTTTAAATGTACTTATCCAAATGTCTTTTAAACGTTGTATTGTGCCCACATCCACCACTTCCTCAAGAACTTCATTCAACATGTGAACCACCCTCTGTGTCTTTTGAAAAAAATTGTCCCTCATATCTTTTCAAAAATCTCTCTCCTCTCACCTAATGTGCCCCAGTCTTGAAATCCCCCCACCCTAGTGAAAGGAAACCTACCATTTCCGTTATCTATACCCCTCTTGATTTTATAAACCGCTATAAGGTCACCTTTCAACCTCCTACGTTCCAGTGAAAAAAGGTCCCAGACTATCCAGCATCTCCTTGTAACTCAAATCTTCCATACCTGGCAACATCCTTGTAAATCTCTTCTCAACCTTCTCTAGCTTATTAATATCCTTGCTGTAACTAGGTGGCCAGGACTGAACCTACTCCTCCAGAAAAGGCCTCACCAACATCCTGTCAAACCTCAACATCCTCTTTTGAGCTGCACTGCTGCTCTGTGCCTCAAACTGGATTTTAAAATACAATATTACATTAAGTCTCGTTTTGTAGCTTTACCTTCCCCTACCTAGTGGCCTTCTGCAGCCTTGCTTGCCCACACAAACTTATTCCTTGTTTCCTAATCTCTCAGGTCATTTGACCATTTTGCTATTATCCGTTGGAACACTCCTCAAGCTCCTCCTTGCTTTTCAAAAATCTCTACAAAATCATTTTTTTTTTTGTTTGTTGACCAGTCCCCACTGTAACTTCTGTTTTTTTTTTAATTTTCCTCAGTTTTCCTTTTCACCCAAGTCCTTGCATCATGTACATGGTTTGTCATGATATACAATGCTTTTGAGTCCTTCCTAGGTGTAGGAAGATAAAAGAAATTCATGCACTGAACATAGAAAAGCTTCTGTGCATATTGTGATTGTTTCAGCTAATCAATGCTACAAAATACTTAATTGAAACTTTCAGTGCAGATTTTTAAATGATTGTGTTCGCTGAAAACTAATCTCCAGAGTGTCAGTTTAGAACTGAGTTTTCGACTGTATTCCCCAATATTTCTAAATAAAATATTGGAGGATTTTGTTGTGAAAGATATTTTAAAGGTGTGTGATTTAGTTTACAGTTTTAAGTTGCCACGATTATCTTGCTTTGTCCTAACGTTGTGCTATAAATATAAAGACAGATTGTGATAGTGTTACTTAGCAATTTATGGTGTTTTAAAAGCACCTCACTTGTCAGTTAGCTGAGGCAAAATGGTCAGTTCTGTTATGGATTTGACCTTTTAGCTGGTGATCAGTAACTCTCCATTGACGCTGGTAATGAGAAGTCAAAACGAATAAAGGTTTCCATCCGTGAGATACAGCAGATGTATATGTGCGTGGTGGGGGAAACCAAATGTTTTTCAGACCATGTTGAGCAATAAAACACTGCACTTGGCTGCATTGTTGTGTGATGGGTTGTAATTATACCAGGAGAGATTCCACTAAGACCTGACAATGTGGTACTGAGTGGGTGCTGTACTGTTGAAGGTTCAGTCTTTCAGATGAGATGTTAAACCAAGGCCCTATGCATCTGTTTGCCTGTACGAAACAGATCTCATGGCAGTATTTTTAGAAAAAAAACAACAGCGTAGTCCTCCCTTGTGTCCTGACCAATCTCTGGGGATTTTCCCTCTAGCTTCAGCCCTGCTTAACTACTTATGAACTCAGGTTTTCAAACAATGAGTGAGCTCCCACGCTGTGAACAATGGGGTCAATGGTTTCTTTGTTGAATGCGCAGGCCTGGCCACCTTGGCTGTAGATTGCCCACAAGCAACTTGCCTTCTGTCTGAATCTTCTCTCCAAATGGTTTCTGTGTCACGCAAGCAATTTGTAACCAATTTGTCTCTTTCCATTGATGTGAAATGCCGATGGTTCTTTTCAGAACCAACAAATCCTTTGCCCTCAAGAACCTTAATTGTGCCAGGTATTATTATTTGGCATCTCCCTTTTCATTAACACAATGCAACTTTCTTTTCACACTGACTTTGAGTTATTGCCATTCAGGTCACATGGCACCTTTCATAGAACCATAAACATCTACAGCACCGAAAAAGGCCCTCCGACCCAAAAAGTCTACATCAGTCAAAAACAAGTGTCAAACTATTCCGAACCCACTTCCCAGCACTTGACCCATAGCTTTGTATGCTTTGGCATTGCACATTCACATCTAAGGGTGGCACGGTGGCTCAGTGGTTAGCACTGCTGCCTCTCAGCACTAGGAACCCGGGTTTGATTCCACCTTCAGGCGACTGTCTGTGAGAAGTTTGCATGTTCGCCCTCTGTCTGCATGGGTTTCCTCTGGGTGCTTGGGTTTCTGCCCACAGTCCATACCTGTACAGGTCAGGTGGATTGGTTATGCTAAATTGCCCCCAGCGCCTCCTAGGTGGGTCAGCCATGGTAAATGCAGGGTCCCAGGAATTGGGTGGTTCTGGATGTGATGCTCTTCGGAAGGTCAGTGTGGATTCAATGGGTCGAACAGCCTCTTTCCACACTGTAGGGATTCTACGATATACTTCATAAATGTTAAGAGGATTTCTGTCCCTATGTCCCTTCATTTTAGGTAGAGACTTTGCAGATTTCCCACCACCCTTTGCGTGAAGAAATTAATTTCTCTCAATCCCTGTAAACCTTACTGACATTTCAGATACTGTTCCAGAATGGCAATACTGTTCTAAATTATGATAATTTAATAAAGCAAAAATTACCTTAAATCAAAGAAACCTCATCCTTGGAGCACTTTAGAAACTAGCTTGTGAGCACCACCTGCTGGCCAGAGCTTGCAATTACGTTGTGAAAAACAACTTGTTCCAGGTAGCAATTCCATTCTGAATACTAGGCATTGTTCTTAAATATTGGTGTAAAGGCAGGAGCAATCGTTGTGACAAGGTGTTGGACAAGAAGGGCACAAGGTCTTTAATATTTTAGTGCTAAAATAAGTTAAATAATTAATAAGATAACTTTGAAATGCATGCTAAATATCCATTGTTAGCACTGTTATAAAGAAATATAACTAATTATTTTAAAAACCGAAAACTAAGGATGCTGTAATATCAGAATCAAAACAAAATAGAGTCACAATAAATGTAGAAATTGCTGGAAAAGCTTAGAAGATCTGGCAGCATTTGGGGAGAGAAAGCAGAGCTCTGAGTAAGGGTAACTTGGCCCGGCACGTTAACTCTGGTTTCTCTCCTCAGATGCTGCCTGACCTGCTGTGGCTTTTCTAGCAATTTCTACATTTATTGTGACTCTATTCTTTTACTAATCGTGGACATTGGACATCGCTGGATAGGCCAGCATTTATTGCCCATCCCTAGTTGTCCTTGAGAAGGTGATGGTGAGTTGCTGCCTTGAACCACTGCAGTCCATTTGTTGTGGGTTGACCCACAATGCCATTAGGGAGGGAATTCCAGGATGTTGACCCCAAGGCAATGAAAGTGGCGGTGTTCCCATGTATCTGATGCCCTTGTCCTTCTGGATGGAAGTGGTTATGGGTTTGGAAGGGGACGTCTGAGGATCTTTGGTGAATTTTGTAAATGTAGGATATTCTCATGTCTGAGGTAATAAAATTCTCAACATTTTAAACTGATGAATATAGCAGAAAACTCTATAATGTCAATACAGTGACTTTCTGCTCATGACATGCTTTCAATGGTGAATAGTCCCTGTTTGATTAAGGATACTTCGCAGATGAAGAGCCCCACTGAGTTGATGATTCTGTTTGGACATAGAGTCTGGCCTTATTCACGTTATCCCTTTGTTACTGTGACGATATTCAGTCAGTGCAGAACTCCAGTCTGATTCTAATCCCTCCCCGGGATTGATTTTTCATCTGTACCTTTCTGAAACTCGTTTGAAAATCTGCAGGAGGCACTTGTTTTTTGTAAAGTGCAATACTGTAGTCAAGGCTACAGGTTTACTGTTGCTGAATAAATCACATTTTCGTTTTGATTGAATGGGATCCTGTAATTTTACTTGTGATGTGTAGGGGATTGCATTTTCTAATTCAATTTTTTTTTCCCTTATATCGATCGTGCCCTGCCTGTTGCTTTTCCCCAGAATGAAAGGTTCTGACTTAGTGGCAGGCTGTGTAATCTGGAATTCATTCTGGGATAGGATTGAGAATGGGATTTGAAATTCTCCTTGAGGGTGATAGTGCAAAATAGTAATAATCCAGTTACTTCTCAAAGCATGGTTGATATTTAGCTCCTTTGTCAATGATAGGTCAAGATGGATAAGATTTTCTTGTAGCGACGGTGGTGGTGTGGTGTTGTCACTGGACTGGTAATCCAGAAGGAGACAGTGAGGTCTGCAGATGCTGGGGGTCAGAGTTGAGAGTGTGTTGCTGGAAAAGCACAGCAGGAGCAGAAGAGTTAACGTTTCAGGCCGGAGTCCTTCATCAGTAATGAGGCTGGGAGCCTCGGTGGTGGAGAGAGAGAAATGAGAGGGGGGTGGGGCTGGGGAGAAGACAGCTGAGAGTGCAATAGGTCAATGGAGGTGGGGGTAAAGGTGATAGGTCAGAGAAAAGAGTGGAGCGGATAGGTGGGAAGGAAGATTGCCAAGCGTCGGGTGGTGAGGGAGTGGCAATGAAGGAGGCCCAGGACCTGCATGTCCTTGGCAGAGTGGGAGGGGGAGTTGAACTTTTCGGCCATGGGGTGGGGGAGTTGATTGGTGAAGGTGCCCAGGAGATATTCTCTACAGCGCTCTGCGAGAAGACGACGTCCAGTCTCCCCAGTGTAGAGGAGACGTCATTGCTCCCGATGCAGTCTAATTTCAACTCCTTCTCTTCCGCTTTGAAAAAATGCCTTATTTTCTGCCTTGGGATCCTTCAACCCGAGGGCATCAATGTGGACTTCACCAGTTTCCTCATTTCTCCTTTCCCCACCTTACCCCAGTTCCAACCTTCCAGCTCAGCACCGCCCTCATGACCTGTTCCACCTATCCGTTCCACCCTCCTGTCTGACCTATCATCTTTACCCCCACCTCCATTCACTATTGCACACTCAGCTACCTTCTTTTTTCTCTACCCCCCCCCATTTATCTCTCCACCCCGGAGGCTCCCAGCCTCATTCCTGATGAAGGGCTCCGGCCCAAAACGTTGATTCTCCTGCTCCTCGGATGCAGCCTGACTGCTGTATTTTTCCAGCAACACACACTCAACTCTGGTAATCCAGAACCCCAGTGCTCTGTGGACATGGTTCAAATTCCAACCCAATGGTGAAATTTGAGTCAATGAAAATCTGAAATTAAAAGAAGCTAACACTGTAGCGCCTCATCAAAAACCCATCTAGTTCATTAGTGTCCTTTTAGATGAAAGATATTTGTCGTCCTCACCTGGCCTGGTCTACATGTGACTCCAGGCAACCAGTTGACTCCTGACTAACTACTCTTTGGGTGGTTGGAAATGGGTGACAAGTGCTGCTGTAGCCATGAGCAAATAAAAATGTAATTAAACATCTGATGTGAATAAGAGGCAGGCGATAAGACACTGCTCCTTTGTACACCAGTACCCAAGATCTCTTTGTACACCCAACTTGTTTCCATTTGCTGATTGTGGTTTCTAGAATCTACAAAAACATATCATCCCTACAGAAGGTTTTATACTTGAATGTAGGTTTCCTCACTGAGCTAGAAGGCTAGTTTTCAGATGTTTTGTCACCATATTAGGTAAATTCTTCGGTGAGCCTCCCGTGTAGCTTCATCCGGAGGCTCACTGAAGATGTTACCTAGTACGGTGACGAAACATCTGAAAATGGACCTTCCAGCTCAGCGAGCAAACCTACATCCAGAACCTCAACCTGAGCTACAAATCTTCTCAATGTGCTAATCATCTGTGTATTAAAATAAAAAGTATAGAGGTGACATTCCATCCAATAGAGAATGTTTGTGCTGTTCTCTTAAAAACATAGTTGAGGTAACAGGTAAATTCATATCTAGTTCATGCAGTCTTCATGTCCTGTCAATTTTTGTATCTCCTGGAATATATTTGGCCACTTTGCACCACGGCACATTTTAAAAAAAAAAAGTTAATTCCTCTCAGTTATAGTCAAGCTGTCAAAACTTCCTCAGAGTTCCATCGGGACAAGCCTCATTAAACCAATTATTTTGCCTATGCCTTAGGTTTTTGTCATAAACAGATTTGTGGGTTTCTTCTTTCGGATTTACTCACTCTCTTGAGGCAAGCTAACACCAAAAAACAGCTCAAAGGGAAGCGGTGCAAGTACCAGTCAGGAGGATGGGCTGGTTTATACAGCTCATTGTGTCAGTGAATGGCAGTGAGGTCCTGTTTGGAGAGCATAATGGAACTGTGTTGTGAATGACCCAGGGACACTTTAGCCTGCAAATGGATGCTTCACCGTGGACAAATCTAATCTCTCAGGAACATCAAAAGGTATAAAACACTATGCCCAAACTGTGCTGTTGCTGCAGCTTTGAAGTTGCACTAGAATCAGAGTTGTCCAGCATGGAAAGAGATCCTTCAGTCAATCGCATCCATGCTGACTATCTGGATGGGTATATGAATAGGAAGGATTTGGAGGAATATGGGCCAAATGCTGACAAATGGCACTAGATTAATTTAAGGATATCTGGTTGGCATGATCGAGTTGGCCTGAAGGGTCTGATTCTGTGCTGTATAACCTGACTTTATGTTCAGGTATTCTGAATTAATCGAGTCCCATTGCCAGCATTTGACCATTATCCCTCTAATCCTTCCTACTCATGTACCCATCCAGACGCCTTTTAAATGTTGTAATAAAACCACCTCCACCACTTCAAACATTTGTCTGAAATTACCATTTTAACAGAGTCTAGCTTATTTTAAGACCAGATGTTTGTACCCTTTGCAGAACAAGAGCCATTTCAGGGAAATCTAGGATTATATTATGTTTGGATTGACCAGAATGCATTTTTGTTCTGTGGCAATGTGAGCACTACATGATTTATATTGTCATAGTGAAGAGTATTGTTTTATGTAATTTCCAGGCTGCGAAAGTACATCAGGGTAATAGAACAGAACGTAGAATATAGTGTTACAGCTACAGAAAAGGTGCAGAGAAAGATCAATTTAAAAATCACACAACACCAGGCTATTTGGTTTATTTGGAGGCACTGGCTTTTGGAGCGCTGCTCCTTCACCACAACAGCCTAATGAAGATGCAACACTTTGAAATCTAATACCCTCAGATAAACCTGTTGGACTATAACCTGGTGTTGTATGATTTTTAACTTTTTCCACTCCAGTCCAACGTTGGCTCCTCCAAATCAGAGAAAGATCTAGAAGAAATTTGACCAGATTTGACACAAATGTGTTTGGAAGCCATCTTGTCATAAAGCAACTTTTGCAGTGAAATGGAAGGAGGCCATTTGGCTGATCAAGTCCACATTGACTGTGAGGATCTGACCCAGCCACCCATCCTACCCCTGTTGCCCCACATTTACCATGGCTAACCCAGCTTGCCTGCACATCCCTAATACTAGAACGTGTAGAGTTAGAGGTGTACAGCATGGAAACACACCCTTCAGTCCAACTCGTCCATACCGACCAGATATCCCAACCTAATGTGGTCCCGTTTGCCAGCGCTTGGGCCCATATCCTTTTAAACCCTTCCTATTCATATAACCATCCAGATGCCTTTTAAATGTTGTGATTGTACCAGCCTCCACCACTCAATACTATACCTCCTATGCTCACATCCAAATCGTTTATATAAATGACGAAAGGTAGTGGATCCAGCACCAATCCTTGTGGCACAGCACTGGTCACAGACCTCATGTCTGAAAAGCAATCTTTCATTACCACCATCCTCTGTCTTCTACCTTCAAGCCATTTCTATATCCACATGGCTACTTCTCCCTGTATTCCATGAGATCTAACCTTGCTAACCAGCCTCCGATGAGGAACCTTGTCGAACGCCTTACTGAAATCCATATAGATCACGTCCACCGCTCTGCCCTCACCATTTCGCTTTGTTACTTCTTCAAAAAACTCTATCAAGTTTGTGAGACGTGATTTTCCACGTACAAAGCCATGCTAACTATCCCCCATCAATCCTTGCCTTTCTAAATACATGTACATCCTGTCCCTCAAGATTCCCTCCAACAGCTTTTCCACCATCAGGCTCACCGGTCTACAGTTCCCTGGCTTTTACTTACTACCCTTCTTAAATAGTGGCACCACGTTAGCTCTGCACACAATCGTTCAAAGCTGGAATTGAACCCAGGTCCCTGGCACTGAAAGGCAGCAGTGCCACCCACTGAGCCACCGTTTATCCGTGGTTTCCATTTGGCGAGTGACATGCACTCTGTCATCTGATCACGAATCCAGGGTCAATAGGCAAAGTCTTTTCCCTGGGGTCAGGGAGTCCAGAAATAGAGGGCATAGGTTTAGGGTGAGAAGGGAAAGAGATCTATGGGGCAACGTTTTCACACAGAAGGTGGTACGTGTATGGAATGGGCTGCCAGAGGAAGTGGTGGAGGCTGGTACAATTGCAACAGTTAAGAGACATCAGGATGGATATATGAATAGGAAGGGTTTGGAGAGATATGGGCCAGGTACTGACAGGTGGGAATAGATTGGGTTGGGATATCTGGTCGGCATGGACAGGTTGGACCGAAGGGTCTGCTGTACATCTCTATGACTATTCAAAACGGCTAGCGTTAGCTCCCTCATGATTCCTGTTCATTCCTCTGCAGCGAATGTCTTCCCTTCTAATATTTTAATATTACACCACACGCTGCATCCAAAAGGCTCAAGAGTGTTGTTAAAGACCCACACACCCCTCACTCAAACTCTTCTCCCTCCTGCCATCTGGCTGAAGATACCGGAGCATTCAGTCTCTCACGGCCAGACTGTGCGACAGTTTCTTCCTCCAAGCCATCAGGCTCCTGAACACAGTATGATCGGACTCTCTCCCATCTGAACTTCTTTGCACAACTTTGAATTGCAGCTAGAAAAGTGTCAATTATTTATCATTCTTTGATTACACTGTAACTTGAGCTTCTTATGCACTTTATGCCCATGTACGATTGTGTAATTGATGCTGTCCATGTAGCACCCTTGGTCCTGAAGGAATGCCATCTCGTTTTGTTTTACTGTATCAGTTGTATATAGTAGAAATGAAAAGCTACAGTACTCAATGCCACTGGACTACCTCACTGTAGTTACTCATATCTTGCTTGCTTTGAGTTTGGCCTGTGTTAACTCAAAGCAAAGGGAAATTCCCTGAGAATATGTTCTACCACTGCAATCTCAATCTTGGTTCTTCCCCTACAGTGCAGCTTTCCATCTTTCTTTCTTTCTCAAAACCAACCATGATGATGCCATGTTGTGGTTGTCTCTTATTTTCCCCAAATAGCTAGCTTGTTTTCCTGCAAGGGGTGCACATCTCTAACAGGCGCCAGGTTTCTATACAAGCCCCACCTGACTTTTATTGATAACATTCTGATATACTTTTATTATACAATTATGAACCATTTAACTGATATACATACAGCTGGACAACCACCTGGTGAGGGAGCAGCACCCAAAAGCAAGTGTGTCCAACTTAACCTGTTTGACTATAACCAGTCTAAGACCAGCATCTCCAAATCATTCCTTTATCCTCAATTTAAAACCGACCTTTCTATATTTTAATGTGGAGTCTATCAGTTGGCCCCTGTTTAAACTTTACATCCTAACCTAGGCCCATTTCCCTTTCAAGCTACATATTTGGAGGGAGTGGCCTCCATTCTTTGATCCTGAACACTGCTTCCAGTTTTATTTCTGGTGCTTCAGCAGCTAGATACCTTCTACAGTATTACCAAGGCACTTCTACAATTACTGTAATTATCTTCAAGCTTGACTTTCCTCAAATTCTTCTGTTTTAACATTTGATCTCCTTTGTACACCATATATTTTAATCCTAGAATCCCTACAGTGTGAAAGAAGGCCATTCAGCCTATCAAGTTCACACTGACCCTCCAAAGAGCGTCCCACCCAGACCCACCCCCTAACTATATCTATGTGATCCTCATTCCCCATGGTTAATCTGCCCAGCCTGCACATTCTTGGATACTGTAAGCAATAGTCTGCACATCTTTGGAATGTCGGAAGAAACTCCGCACAGCTGGTCACCCGTGGTTGGAATCGAACCTGGGTCCCTGGCGCCATGAGGCAGCAGTGCTAACCACTCAGCCACCTTGCTGCCCTAAGATGGAAGTCGCAACATGTCTAAGACTTGCTTTCTTTTATCTTATTCCATGGTATGCCTTTACTTGGAAATTGCTCTGGTCTTTTTTCCAGTATATTAGATTATAGAAAAACGTTTTTTTTGACCGTGGATGCAGGGGGTAAATGTTTGTGGAAGTGGTGAACGTTCACGGAGCTACTTTGGTCTGGATGGTGTCCTGCAGCTTGTGTTGTTGAAGCTGCACTTATTCAGGCAAGTGAAGAGTATCCCATCACAGTCCTGTGCAAGCGTGATGGCAGAATTACATTCATGCATCTAAAGGTCCAGTGCTTTGACCTGAGTAGACTACAGAGTCTAGCAGGCGTTGCTGAAGCTGTTCATTATCGGTGAAATCTCTGTTTGAAGGGCACTGCCCTGTTTGAATGTTAAAAACTACATAACACCAGGTTATAGTCCAACAGGTTTAATTGGAAGCACTAGCTTTCGGAGGGCTGCTCCTTCATCAGGACGATAACCTGGTGTTGTGAAATTTTTAACTTTGTACAATAGATAAAGGAAGTTTCTTTTTACATTTGCAAGTAACTGATGAAGATTTCCACTCATTAATGAGAAACATCGCAATAGAATGTAATCAAGCACAGCAAACCAACAGTAGTGATGGCAACAGGAATCGAGTACAGTGCTGTCTTAGCTGAGTGTAAATTGCAGTAACTAACAAGTAGGCATAACCTTGAATGGTCATGTTTTGTGCAGTCGCTTGGGTTTAGAGCAGCTGCTTAATGTTTTGCTCAGTTCATTAACTGCTTAAATATAAATGTCAATCTCATTTTATTGTCCATAAGCTGTTTTAATTGCTGTAACAAACCAATAGAGGTCATTCAGTAATTTGCTGAGATCTGTTTCATGATGTGGAGTTTGGAGATCTATTTTATTAAATGACTATACTAATATCCTACATAAAAGTAATTTACATTTTCTCCTTGACATCTGTGTTATACCATGGTCAAACATTAGGAAGATGAATAGACTGGGAAAGGACAGCAGTTGAAAGGAGATTCTGGAATATGATTTCTTCCGATTTTTTTTTTTCCCCAACAATCGGGATTGCTAATATATTTGTTGTCTCTCTCTTACATCATGGAATATCTCATTAAAACAGTAGGATTTATTTGTCAATAATTTGTAGTCATCTGCATGCTGTGTTATGGGCCTGGCTTGATGACTTATAGGTTAGTGATTGGATCAGGTCATGGATGGAGTTAAAATTTTATAATAATTTTCATTTGACGCTTGCAAATTTAATTAAAAAAAAATAATTTTGGCATTTTTCTGGACAAGCTTAAGTTTCAATGTGTAATCATTTAAAAATTGTGATGTCAAAATTAGGTATGAATAGCTCTTCCACATGTGGATAAAGACGTGCACATGGATATTCTTAACTGGTCTTTTATTCTATATTGTAATTCATTCAGGTAGCAAAGCCTTGCATGTTGGATTAATACTGTTCAAATGACAGTGAGGTACTGTTCAAATGGGCTGTTATTGTAAATGATGCAGCTGCTGCTGAAAGCATATAATTTTGCAGTTCCCTCACAGTCACTGATGCCCAATTAAAATAGCTAACATGAGAGTATTCTGCATTCTGGCTAGAAAATACCTTACACTATTATCGAAGACTACAAAATGGGACTACTTGCATACCAAGCAGGTGAAGCAGTATAAAATATACAGAATAAAGCGATTTCACAGCCAACTGATCAGATATAAGCTCTGCAGACCTGCTAAGTCCAGTCATGAATAGCATTGGACAATTGAACAGCTCACTGGAGGGAGCTCTACAAATGTCTCCATCCTTGATGATAGCGGAGCCCAGCACATCAGTGCAAAAGATGAGGTTTAAACATTTGCATTGGTCGTCGCCGTGAGGTTCCTAATGTAGAGAAACAGGAGGCTGACAGAACACAGCAGGCCAGGCAGCATCAGGAGTTAGAGAAGTCTACGGACAATCAATCTCAACTGCCTCCTGAAACCCCCAATGTTGTAGCCAATTTGATTTCCTCCGTGCCCTATCGAGAAATATCTGACGGCACTGGATTTTGCAAAGGCAATATAGATTCTAACCACATTCTGGAAGTAGTAAGGAGGATTTGTGCTCCATTCCTTGATGCTAAGTCAAGCTGGCAATATTAAAAAATCTGTATGTCCTCTTCCCAAAAATGTAGACACATCCAACCTGGTCAGTTACTGTCCCGTCAGTCTACTCTCGGCCATCAGTGAAGTGATGGAATGTGTCATTGACAGCACTGTCAAGTGGCACTTGCACACTAATAACCTGATCACTGATGCTAGTGTTTGGGTTCCACACGGCCCGTTTGGACTCTGACCTTATCACAGCCTTGGAGTAAACGTGGACAAGAACAGTGAACTCGAGGGAAGTGAGTATGACTGCTTTTGACTTCAAGATAATATTTGACTAACAATGGCATCAAGGAGCCCTGGCAAAACTGGAATAATTGAAAATCAATGGAAAAACACTCCACTATTGTCAGTAATATATACCATCTACAATGGACACTGTGACAACTCACCAAGACTCCTTGAGACATCACTTTCTAAACTGGTGACCGTTAGCATCTAGAAGGACAATACATAGGAGTACCACCACCCTCAACACCCTGACTTGAAATTATATTGCCATTCCTTCACTGTTGGGTCAAAATCCTGAAACTCCCTCCCTAACTGCACTGACCATGTACCTACACAACACAGACCTTCTTGAGGGTCATTACAGATGGGCATTAAGTGCTGGCCTTGCCAACATCCTGTGAATGAATTAATAAAAACTGACTAACTAAATCAAGGGAACTCTGTGGTCTTTTTAGTTCTGTTTGTCTTGCTGGACTTTAGAAAAAGGTTTTGCGTAAAATCAACTGGTTATAAGTGAGCTTTGATCAGCTGATTGCAATGCACACCTGAAATTCCGCAGATATATTTGAACTTTTCTTTTTGATTTATTATCCCAGGCAAAATTGTCTGACAAAAATGACATGTACAGAATGAACTGGAAAGTGTGCACTGAAGACATGAGCCAGAAAATAAGCTGAGAGGCATTAGAGGGGATTTACATTGCAAACAGTCCCAGTCTCTCTCCAAGCAAAATGGTTATCCCTGAAAAGGTTTTCAATCTGATTTATAAGAGAAAAAGGTACGTGACCTGGATCACAATCTCTGAGACCTGAGCTTCCCCTTTGAAATGGAAATTGTGCAGAAGGTGTAGATGGTGGTGCAACTGCAAGGTTTAATTATACGGTGATGGTTATCTACATGGGATTGACAGAAGATCAATCTGCCTCCTGTGGGTGATCATAAAGAGGTGTGGTTCAGCCCAAACGCAAGTGCACAGTATGAATTCCATTCTTGTCAAATTCCTAAGTGAAAGCTTCCGTTCATTTGCACTTTTGACTTGGCAGTCTTGCTTTATTTTGCGTTGCATCAGAACCCTATTAAAGGAGAATGAGTAAATTGGTTTGTGATGGAGATATTAATCAAAGGGGATTCTGCAAAAAGGAAACATCTTCCCATTCAGGTTTAATATCTACTCTCCTTGAATGTTCAGATTTGTCAAAAAAAGTTCTTCTTAAATCTGTGCTGGCTATTTCCTATTATAGGAATGTTTCTCCATCTTCCCCATTGGAGCTGGTGTTTATAACTCTCTGTAGAGTGTGTATTGCTGGAAAAGCACAGCAGGAAGAAGGGCTCTGGCCCGAAACGTTGATTTTCCTGCTCCTCAGATGCTGCCTGACCTGCTGTGCTTTCCCAGCAACACACACTCAACTCTGATCTCCAGCATCTGCAGACCTCACTGTCTCCCTTTATATCTCTGTAGCCTGCAGGCCCGACGTGGCACCTGAATCCTAGCAATAGGCCCTCAAAGCTCACACCAACTTAGCCTTCAGTTCTGTTTGCTTTTATTTTGTCATGTTACAGTAAGGTGAGGAGGGATGACCGCTCTCGCTTTTTAAAAAATATCCCCTCTTGTCAGTCGGAACAAAAAAAAAGGAATTTTAAAAATTAAGCACGCAGCTATCACTTTGTTAAATGTAATGAAATCGATAAGGAAGGAGAACCAATTCCAAGGGTTTCTGCAAAGAGAAAATGGTGTTTTATTGCCTGGAAAGAAATTTTAATGAATTAAACAAACACACTAACTTGGGTACGAAGCATTCCCATCACTGCCCCCCCCCCCAACTTGTTTATACCTCATGCAGGTAAAATGAAGCCGAGGACAGTTACAGCTTAGTTATTTTTCATCTTTGAGTTGAGTGTGAAACACAAGTCCTTCCTGCTATCCTGTTTATTTGAATTTGCAGATACTCTTGATGTCTTGTGGAATTATCCAAGCTTTTGTCATTGGTGCTGTTTGATGGAGGTGTATGTGTGAAAGAGAAAGAAAAGAGCTTTCAGTATCCCTGCTCTTTTCAGTTCATGCTGCTTTCTCTGTTTTTCTGTTCAGAAGTACTGAAATCTGGTGTTTGTATAACCCCAGTCTAGCTCTGTTGTCTTTTCCAAACTGAATACTCTGTAGGTAACTTTCGTCTTCGACATACGAAGTTACGCAAGTGTGAGAGAAATGAGAGTTGCAGATTTCTTCACCTTTTGAGTTTTGGTGCTTTAAAGTGGTAATTTGAGCTGGCTGTTTGGCTTTTATATATTCTGAATTGCTTCAGCTTTTCAAGTGATCACAGCAGCATTTTAGGTCAGAAGGGCTGTCTTTTAAACGAGGCGTGGAGATACCAGTGTTGGACTGAGATGGACAAAGTTTAAAAAATCAACAGGTTATAATCCAACAAATTTATTTGGAAGCACTAGCTTTTGGAGCACTGCTCCTTCGTCAGGGGTAGCTAGTGGGGCAGGATCGCAGGACACAGAATCTATAGTGTAATATGATCCTGTCCCACTAGCTACCTGTGGAAGGAGAACACTCGGAAAGCTTGTACTTCCAAATAAACCTGTTGGACTAACCTGCAGTTCTGGTCTCCAAATTTGAGAAAGGACATTCTGGCTGTTGAGGGAGTGCAGGGAATTCACGAGGCCAATTCCCGGAATGGCGGGACTATCATACGTTGAAAGATTGGAGCGACTGGGCTTGTATACACTTGAATTTAGAAGGATGAGAGGGGATCTGATTGAGACGTAAAAAATTGTTAATGGATTGGACACTCTAGAGGCAGGAAGCATGTTTCCGCTGATAGGTGAGTCCCGAACCAGTGGACACAGTTTAAAAATAAGGGGCAGGCCATTTAGAACAGAGTTGAGGGGAAACCTCTTCACCCAGAGAGTAGTGGATGTATGGAATGCTCTGCCCCAGAAGGCAGTAGAGGCCAAGTCTCTGGATACTTTCAAGAAACAGATGGATAGAGCTCTTAGAGATAGTGGAATCAAGGGTTATGGGGATAAGGCAGGAACAGGATACTGCTTGTGGATGATCAGCCATGATCATAATGAATAATAGTGCTGGCTTGAAGGGCCGAATGGCGTACTCCTGCACCTATGGTCTATTGTTGTGTGATTTTTAAAAAACTTGTAAACACAAACATTTTTATGTTGTAACAAAACTGAAAGAACTGTGGATGCTGGAAATCCGAAACAAAAGCAGAAATTACTGGAAAATCTCGGAGGCATGTAGCATCCATGGAGAGAAACCAGAACCAACATTTCGGATTCCGTGATCTTGCTTCTGCAGAAGAATCACCACAGATTCAGCTGGGCCTGCTGAGCTTTTCCAGCAATTTCTTTCTGTTATAGATTGTAATGGTTGGTTTGTCCTCTGTGAGCCTTCCCTACCTGGAAAGGGATAAAAGTCTCTTAGTTGCACCGACGCGATTTATACAAAAGTAGCCAGCCAGGTTCCACACTCTTGGCATTCTATGATTGAGTTATTTCATTAATTGGCTGTACAATGTGAGTGTTTCTCTCCTGAGATCCATGAGATTTTGAAGCAGTTGGAAGTGCACCTGGTGATATGAGGATTATGCATTGTTTTAATTCCAACAAATGCTTTTACGCATGAGACCATTCCTTTTAACAGTTATGTCGGTACCTACAAGTATTCCTGATGAAGGGCTTTGGCCCAAAATGTCGATTTTACTGCTCGTCGGATGCTGCCTGAACTGTTGTGCTTTTCCAGCACCACTCTAATCTAGACTCTGGTTTCCAGCATCTGCAGTCATTGCTTTTACCTACAAGTATTTCAAAGCAAGGAGCATGCAAGTTTTGTGGGAGTTATAGAGTTGCCTCGATTTTCAGTTGCTTTATCAAAACTCTGGATCAAAGTTTAAAAATATAGAGACACTCCTTTAAAACAGTTTGTTTTCTGAGGGCTGAGAGACTTCCTCAAAAGATAGTGGATGCAGAATCTTACAATGATTTTAAGACTGAGGTAAATGGATTTTTGATGACCAAGGGGTTGAAAGATTTATCAGGGTTTTGCAGGAATGTCGAGTTGAGGTTTGAATCGAATCAGGTCTTGCACTTTGGACAAAAGAACACAGGCAAGGACTATTTTATAAAAGGTGAGAAAATTCATAAAGCCGAAGTACAAAGGGATCTGGGAGTGCTAGTGCAGGATTCTGTAAAGGTTGACTTGCAGGTTGAGTCCATGGTTAAGAAAGCGAATGTAATGTTGTCATTTATCTCGAGGGTTGGAATGTAAAAGCAGTGATGTGCTACTGAGACTTTATAAAGCTCTGGTTAGGCCCCATTTAGAATACTGTGTCCAGTTTTGGGTCCCACACCTCCAGGAAGGACATACTGGCACTGGAGCGTGTCCATTGGAGATTCACACTGATGATCCCTGGAATGGTAGGCCTAACACACGATGAATGGCTGGGATTGTATTCATTAGAGTTTAGAAGGTTGAGGGGAGATCTAATAGAAGCTTACAAGAGAATGCTTGGCTTAGAAAGGGTTGACACCTGGGAAATTGTTTCAGTCAGGCAGGGATACTATGACCCGTGGGCACAGGCTTAGAATTAGAGGGGGTCAATTTAGTTCAGCAATGAGAGACATTTCTTCAGCCAGAGAGTGGTGGGCCTGTGGAATGCACTGCCAAGGAGCGCAGTGGTGGCTGAGACGTTGGGTGTCTTCAAGAGATTGATAAATCCTTAATCTCACAAGGAATTAAGGGATAAGGGGAAAGTGCGGGTAAGTGGTGCTGAAATGCCCATCAGCCATGATTGAATGGTGGAGTGGACTTGATGGGCCGACTGGTCTTTCTTCCACTCCTATTTCTTATGGTCTTATAGGTGTGATCTTATTGAATGGCCTACTCCTGTCCCTTGTATATGTCAGCAGCTGACTAACCTCTGTATGCTTATGTAGTTTATTCAGTTTTTTAAAATGTAAATTAATCAGATCACTTTATTCATAGTGAAGATTATTCACCATCATTCAGCTTGTTTGTAAAATTGATGTTGCTTTATGTGGAATAGAGTCCTAGAGATGTATAACACGGAAACAGACCCTTCGGTCGAACTTGTCTATGCCAATCAGATATTCTAACCTAATCTGGTCCCATTTGCCAGCAGCCGGCCCATATTCCTTCAAACCCTTCCTATTCATGTACCCATCCAGATGTTTTAAATGCTGTAATTGTGGCAGCTTATTCAATTCATGTATCACCCTCTGCATATAAAAGTTGCCCCTCAAGTCCCTTTTTAATATATTTCCCCTCTCACCCTAAACCTATGCCCTCTAGTTCTGGACTCCCCGACCCCAGGGAAAAGACCTTGTCTATTTACCATATCCAAGCCCCTCTTGATTTTATAAACCTCTATAACGTCACCCCTCAGCCTCTGACGCTCCAGGGAAAACAGCCCCAGCCTGTTCAGCCTCTCCCTATAGCTCAAGTCCTCCAATCCTGGCAACATCCTTGTAAATCTTTTCGGTACTCTTTCAAGTGTCACAACATCTTTCCGATAGGAAGGAGACCAGAATTGCATGCAATGTTCCAGCAGTGGCCTAACCAATGTCCTGTACAGCCACAGTGTGACCTCCCAACTCCGGTACTCAGTGCTCTGACCAATAAAGGAAAGCATACCAAATACCTTCTACACTATCGTATCCACCTGCAACTCTACTTTCAAGGAACTAAGAGACCTTGGAGTGCTGGTTCATTGTTGCTTAATAACACCCTGCAACACTTTCAGATTCTTTGACCAGCCCTGGTCTGCTGTGAAGTTTCTGGACTTTGTGGTTTACGCTGCGGATTTAATCAAGAGCTGATGATTTGAAAAAGACAGAAAAAATTACTGTTTCCTATTCAAAGTTTTTAAACTTGCAACCAGCTGGCAATTGTCTAGTACAAGAGTGTTTTCAAAAGTAGCATAGCTCTTTACATTACAAGCCTAAAGAAACTTTAATATTTCAGAAGTGCTCCAAAGCTTTCTGATATCAGCAGTAAATACTGTAAATTTGCCTTAGGGTTTGCAAGCAGTCCATATCAACTGTGATATTTGATCAATTATAATTATTTTTCTCACTTCAAACATTTTGCATATACTTTTAAGCATTTTCTTGTTTTAAATCCTGCAGGTTGAGGAGGGAAGCAGTTGTACGTGAATGCATATTGTCAAACCAATTCCAACAACATGAACAGAAACAAACGTGACATCCAATTCTACAGCGTAGAGGTGGGGGATTCAACGTTCACAGTGCTGAAGCGCTATCAGAACTTGAAACCCATCGGTTCGGGAGCACAGGGAATTGTTTGGTGAGTTAGCAGTTTTGACATCTACATTCAAACACAGCAAGGCCAAAACAGTTGCATTCTGGATAGTGTAGCTGTAGTCTTTAATACAAATCTGTATATCGACCGTTTGCTTAATGTGATTATGCATTTTCTCTTTTTATAAATTGATGATTCTTTATTTCTTCTTTCAACCAATGGTATCTTGCTCTTGCTGTGCTCTACACCTGTAACCAAAAGGAAAAAAATTCAGCTTAGAAATGATGCAGCCAGTATTGTATTTAATGCAGATCTCTAAAACAGCAGCAACTTCATAGGCATGCAGCATGAAAACAGAACCTTCAGTCTGACCAGTCCAAGCCGACAATGTTTCCAAACTAAACTAGTCCCACTTGCCTGCGTTTGGCCCATATCCCTCCAAATCTTTCCTATTCATGAACTTATCCAAATCTCTTTTAAATGTTGCAACTACACTTACATCCACCACTTTCTCTGGCAGTTCATTCTACACATGGACCACTGTAAAAATGTTTCCCCATCATGTCCTTTTTAAAATCTTTCACTTCTCACCTTAAATATGCTCCCAAGTTTTAAACTCCTGCCCTCGGGAAAAGACCCTTGTCATTCGCCTTATCTATGCCCTTCATGATGTTATAAACCTCTGTGGCCACCTCTCGGCCTCCTGCCCTTCAGTGAACAAAAAAAAGGTCCTAGCCTTTCCAGTTTATTTTTAATAACTAAAGCCCTCCATTCCAGGCAACATGCTGATAAGTCTGTTCTGAACCACTCCAGTTTAATAATATCTTTCCTATAGGAGTGTAACCAGAACTGCACACAGCACTCCAGAACATGCCTCACTGATGTCCTGTACAATCTCAACATGACATCCACTCCTATACTCAAAGCAATGAAGGCAAATGTGCTCCGTGTCACCTTCATCACCCTGTCTACCTGTCACACAAACTTCAAAGATTTACATACCTGAACCCCTAGGGAGCAAACAGAGAAGAAGACTATCCAATGAAGTACAACTGTTATTACTTAGGTTTATGCTTTTCTTAACTGATGTTCCCACATCACAGCAACAATAAGTTGTCACTTTAATGATAGTAAATTACCTAAGCTTTCTACCAATAAAGACACTTTTGATGCCACATTATAAAGGGTATTAGGCGAGATGACCAAAAGCTTGATTAAAGGAAGTAGGCCTTAATGGAAATCTTAAATTTAAAATTAATCTTAAAATTAGGGCAGCTCAGTGATTAGCACTGCTGCCTCACAGCACTGGGGACCCAGGTTCAATTCCAGCCTTGGGAAACTGTCTGTGTGGAGTTTGCACATTCTCCCTGTGTCTGCGTGGGTTTCCTCCCACAGTCCAAAGATGTGCAGGTCAGGTGAATTGGCTATTCTAAATTTCCCATAGCATTAGGTACATTAGTCAGAGGGAAATGGGTCTGGGTGGGTTACTCTTCGGAGGGTCAGTGCGGACTTGTTGGGCTGAAGGGTCTGTTTCCACACTGTAGTGAATCTAACCTAATCTAAATAAGGGAGAATGGTGAGGAAATTGTTTAGGGAGAGATTTTCAAAGCTCAGAGCCGATGCATTTGAAAGCATGGCCCTTGTAGAACAATTAAAACCAGATCAGCAAGAAACGAGAGTCATATGAAAACAGTCTTGGCTTGTTGGGATGGAGGAGGTCACAGAGATATTGAGAGGGGTTTGGCCATAAGCAAGCAATGACTAAGATTTGACATTGTCAGGTGGCTGTAGTGATTGGAACCAGGTGGACCTCATTGACTGAGGTGCTTGATTGGGGTTGTTAACTTGGGCCAATCAGGAAATCCTGGGTGACTAAGATGAACAGGGGATTTAAAAGATTGGTGCACTTTGTGTCTTTCACTGTGTCTCACACCTGCGAAAAAAAAAAAAAATTAACAAGGAATTGCTGGGGATAAAATAAGCACTACCGCATTTAGGTAGTAGTGTGGGGATTAAAAGAAAAAAAAAAGAAATGAACAGGGGATTAAAAATAAGCACTACCGCACTTAGGTGGTAGTGTGGGGGTTAATATATAAAAAAAGATAAAAGGGTTTGCTGCCCAACTGCTTGTTCTATAAAAAAAAATGAACAGGGGATTGGTGGTAGTGTGGGGGAGAAAAAAAAATTAAACAGAAGTGTTCCAACTCTATTTTGATTTCGTCCCTACCCTCCAATTAGAAAAAAAAATGAACAGGGGATTGAGAATCCCCTCAGTTCAGGGGGACTGATTCCTATCTTCCTGGATATAGCCTGTGTACTGTGCGCAAGTGAATAAAGGATAGTTTGGTGATGGGGTATATGTCTGTGCCATTGTTTCACTGACTAACTAATGAAGATCAGTAAGCTTGTGTGATCTGGGAATGAGATTTGGCTTGAACTGAGAAACAGACAGGAGAGTTTGGGATGAGCATAAGGTTGGACCTTGGGAAGCTGAGCAAGTGAGTTTGAACTAGTCAGGGATGAAGGTGTCAGCAGCAGATAAGATAGAGTTGAAGCTTAAAGATGTAATGGTTGTGAAAGGCAGCAGTATTAGTGCAGATCTGTGGTTAGAAACTCATCTCTGCGTGAATACCAAGCAACAGTTCTATTGCAAAGACGAGGAAAACCTAGCTCTAGTTTTTACTGTTGGTTGAAGATGCCTTGGAATTTTAGCCTCAAATATGTGATGTTGGATTGTTTATATTTTAGCAGTTGTTGATGAGGTCATGTATTCTCCAGCAATGTCATCTTACACTTAAATGTGGTTTAATGTCAAAGAAATTCTCCCCTTCATATTAAAGTGGCACTCTGTGTATTTTAAAGGACTTGGGAGTAATTTTAATAATCAAAAGATACCTGAAACTACTGGAAAATAGCTTGAAAAGCTAGTATCAGTCTTACAAATGTCGTAAAATGCTGCATAGTAAACACTCTGCATTTACTGAGTGATTCTGGAAAAGTTGATATTGTGGTGACAAGGAACAATTTTTTTTTAGATTAGATTACTTAGTGTGGAAACAGGCCTTTGGCCCAACAAGTCCACACCGACCCTCCGAAAAGCAACCCACACAGACCCATTCCCCTACATTTACCCCTTCACCTAACACTACGGGCAATTTAGCATGGTCAATTCCCCTAACCTGCACATTTTTGGACTGTAGGAGGAAACCGGCGCACCCAGAGGGAACCCACACAGACACTGCGAGACTGTGCAAACTTCGCACAGGCAGTTGCCTGAGGCGGGAATTGAACCTGGGTCTCTGGCGCTGTGAGGCAGCAGTGCTAGCCACTGTGTCGCCCAAATTTGTTCAACAGCATTTATCATGCCAGCTGAACTCTACTCTTCAATCGTAAAAACTGAAAATGCGAGAGAAACGCCAGTCTGGCATCAACGCTGGAGAGTGAATCGGATTTAATGTGATTCTTCAGAATATAGAGTTAATCTTGATCTAATTTATTGGACTTTGAAGAAGTCGTGTGTTGAGGATATCCTATCCTTAGCTTCTAGAATGCATTTTATTAGGTACACATCAAATATTATTGTAAGCATGAGGGTTGTGGTTTATTTTGGCAATATGGACATTGAAGGAAGATTTCCCAGCTCTCAGGAAATTGGATGTAAATGGATCGTGTTCTGGTTGGAACAATCTAATCCATTGAATGTCACAGGGGTCAATGTTGGGGACACACTATATTACAATTTGTTAATTTATACATTTTGGATGAAGTGGTGGAAGGTATGGTTGTTAAATTTGCTGATGACAAATTGAACAACTTATTCCCCAACAAAATAAATAGGAAAGCAAGTTTTGAAGGTCTAAAAAAAGTTTGCAAAGAGATATACGTTGGTTAAGTGAGTGGACAAAGATCTGGCAAGTAGAATATCATGTCAGGAAAATATAAATTTTCCAGTTTGGCAGGAAAAATGTTTAGAAGAAAGCCTACTTAAATTGAAAGAGACTGCAGAGTTTTGATATACTGAGGGATCCGTCTGCCCTGCTGCTTGCGTCATGAAAGGTTATATGCAAGTACTACAAATAATCGGGGCAGACTTGATTTGAATTTTTCATTACAAGGTTAATTCAATACAATGGAGTTTGCAATCAAGTTGTGTAGAGTATTGGTGAAACTATATAACTGGAGGATATTGTGCAGTGTGAGTCTCCATATTTAACTGAGGATGTGAGTGCAATAGAAGCAGTTCAAAGAAGATTTATCAGAATGTAATATGTAGAAGGAGGGAGGTTGCTTAATGAGGAAAAAGTTGAACAAACCCAGGTTGGTATCCACTGCAGTTTAGAAGAGTACAAGTTAATTGAAACATTGGATTGCTTCCAGAACGAGCTGTCACTGTTTCAAAATAAGGTGTTGTTGATTTAAATCCGAAATGGGATGAAATCTTTTGATGATGGGGGGAGTCTTTGGAACTCTCTTCCTGAAAAGATGGTGAAAGCAGAATCTTTGAATTTGTTTAAGGTAGTTATGGATAGACACTTGAAAAGCAGAGGTGAATGTTTATTGAATTTGGGTGTAAATACCTTGTAGGGCTACATACCCTACTTCCCAATTTGTTTATATAATCAATTGTATCTAAGAGAACAAGGTCCAAGATATTTTTGTGCCTCTTTCAGAATGGTGTAACTATGAATGTAATGTAGACAGTATAACTACCTACAGTGCCTCCTACGCTCACTGTAGGAAATAGACAAACATGGGGTAAAACCAGAAGGTGATTGAGAAAGCCAGCCAGTCTGGCAGTCATAGAGATGTACAGCATAGAAACAGACTCTTCGGTCCAACTTGTCCATGCCGACCAGATATCCCAACTCGATCTAATCCCACTTGCCAGCACCTGGCCCACATCCCTCAACCCTTCCTATTAATATACCCATCCAGGTGCCTTTTAACTGTTACAATTGTACTAGCCTCCACTTCCTCTGGCAGCTCATTCCATACACGTACCACCCTCTGGGTGAAAAAGTTGCCTGTTAGCTCTCTTTTTATACCTTCCCTTCTTAGCCTAAATGCGCTCCTCCCATCCCAGTGAAGAGATTTTGTCTATTTATCCTATCCATGCCTCTCATGATTTTAGAAATCTCTATAAGGTCACCCTTCAGCCTCCAACACTCCAAGGAAAACAGCCCTAGCCTATTCAACCTCTCCCTATAGCTCAAATCCTCCAACCTTGGGAACATCCTTGTAAATCTTTTCTGAACCCTTTTAAGCTTCACAACGTCTTTCCAATAGGAAGGAGACCAGAATTGCACACAATATTCCAACAGTGGCCTAACCAATGTCCTGTACAGCTGCAATGTGACCTCCCAACCCCTGTACTCACTACTCTGATCTATAAAGGTAAGCATACTGAACGCCTTCTTCACTATCCTACATACCTGCAACTCCACTTTCAAGGAGCTATGAACCTGCACTCCAAGGTCTCTTTGTTCAGCAACACTCCCTAGGACCTTACCATTAAGTGCATAAGTCCTACTAAGATTTGCTTTCCCAAAATGCAGCACCTCACATTTATCTGATTTAAACTCCATCTGCCACTTGTCGGCCCATCTGGTCAAGATCCAATTTTATTCGAAGGTAACCTTCTTCGCTGTACATACACCTCCAATTTTAGTGTCGTCTGCAAATTTACTAACTGTACCTTTTATGCTCACATCCAAATCATGTATATAAATGGTGAAAAGTAGTGGACCCAGCACCGATTCTTGCGGTACTCCACTGATCACAGGCCTCCAGTCTGAATATCAACCCTCCACCACCACCCTCTGTCTTCTACCTTTGAGCCAGTTCTGTATCCAAATGGCTAGTTCTCCCTGTTTTCCATTCCATCTAATCTTGCTAACCAGTCTCTCATGGGGAACCTTGTCGAACACCTTACTGAAGTCCATATAGATCACATCTATCACTGCCATCAGATCTGGAGAGAGAGTTGATCATTCAAGTGCAAGTGACCCTTCTTCGCAAATGATGTCTTCTGAGCTGCAGAATGTCTCCAGCACTTGTCTTTTTCTGATCTCTCGCACCTACAGTAGTTTATTTGAGTGTTTAAAACACACTGGATAGCTATTCAGATGAGCTTCTAAGAAGCTGAATAATTAGCAGGTGATTTTCAGTATCCAAATGTGGATTTGTACTATCCCAATAGATAAGCTATTATTAGCAGTACCTGGGAGGTGGTTGGTTGCTCCCCTGGCCAAGGTCCTAAATTTAAAAAAAATGACAATTGCAGACTCATCTTATGAGAGATTCCTTTGTAAAGAATGGCCAGGCCTTTCAAATGCACATGCTATTCTTTAAAGCATTGAACCAAAACACGCAAATTGATCTGATTTAAATTATGATGAAACAGTCCCCAGATCAAATCTGAAAGGTATAATTGTGTCCAAATACAGTAAGAACAGCTGGTAGCTATTCTAGTATATCATGATTGGGAAAGTTGTATCTGAAGAGCTATTTTTAAGTGTAAAGTGGCATTTTTATTCTCTTTTATAGTGGTTACTTTTGATATTCTTTTTATCTGTTAGTACACCAATATATTCAAGTTGGTACATCACATTGTTTGACAATTTATAGATTTGAGTGTTTTGGTGTTGTCACTTCTGATGTACTCTTCCTTGACATGTGTTTCCTTTTACAGCGCAGCCTATGATGCGGTTCTGGACAGGAATGTAGCTATCAAGAAACTCAGCCGACCATTTCAGAACCAAACTCATGCAAAAAGGGCTTACAGAGAATTAGTCCTCATGAAGTGTGTCAACCATAAAAATGTAAGCAGCTATGAGATGTCATTTTATCTTGTAACTCGTTGCCCGGTAGATCCTGTAATTCCAACTTCTCGGAACAACAAAACAAAACTTCGTAAAAACAGATTCTGCAAATCTGAAACGGAAACAGAAATTCCTGAAAAAGCTTAGCAGGTCTGACAACATCTGTAGAGAGAAAGCAGAGCTAACGTTTCAGGTTCAGAGACCCTTCATCCAAAATTCTGATTTCTCTCCACGGGTATTGCCAAACAATGTTAAGGTTTAGATTAGATTCTCTACAGTGTGGAAACAGGCCCTTCGGCCCAACAAGTCCACACCGACCCTCCGAAGAGTAACCCACCCAGACCGATTTTCCTCTGACTAATGCATCTAACAGTACGGACAATTTAGCATGGCCAATTCACCTGACCTGCACATCTTTGTGACTGTGGGAGGAAACCGGAGCACCTGGAGGAAACCCACGCACATACAGCGAGAACGTGCAAACTCCACCCAGTCATCCGAGGCTGGAATCAAACCTGGGACCCTGGTGCTGTGAGGCAGTAGTGCTAACCACTGAGCCACTGTGCCGCCCCTCCATGGGTGTTGCCAAAAAATGTTATGATTTGCTTTTGGTTTATTTCAAGATTTCTTGAACACTTTACCACAGTCTTTTGACTATGCAAATGGAAGATGTTGAAACATGAAGTGATTTTAATTTGGGGTTATTTTTGCTGAGTAAATCATAATCTTGGTAACGCTCTTTCAATTCCTTCCCAGTAGCATCATTGGTGGATTTTGTCTTTGGCAACGAATTCAATGAACCAATCTTAATTTTTAAGTTGCTTTCCTTTCTAAAGAAAACAGATTTCCTTGCATGGCTACAAAACATTGGCAAGTTGATTTTGCAACCCAAATTTTGCAATATTTTTCTCATCAATATGCTTATTCATGTGACACCTACATTTTAGGATAGAAGTCAATGATTGGTAAACTTCCATCTGCTGATCAATTCAGCAAAAGATCAGAATATCTACTTGTGTTATACTACTTGCCTATTCTTGCCAAGTAAACTGATCATGTCATGTCTGAACATTTTAACTCGTGACTTAAGTAGCAATTAAATGTTTCAGTGACCAATAAGGGATTGGGACCTAGATGCAAATTGTTGGAATCTGCACAATCTCCAATTTTCTGTGTTAAATCATCAAATTGTCTTGCACCTTCTGGATTAGTAAAATGCAATTTCAGTGCTGATGTTAGCTTTGAGCCCTGATGCAGGTAGAAATTAATTCAATGCCAGAAAGCATACTATTCCTTCATGGTAAATTTTCAACTTATTACATTTCACTTTTTTGGCCTGAAATCTCCCAATATTTAGGAATTTCCAGAGGGATGCTTTAAGGAAAATAGGGCAATGAGTCTTCATATGGGCCTTTTGGAAATTTCTTTCCTCTGCCATTGAACATGAGGCTTCTTAATGCAAACAACAGAACAAAATGGCTTCTAGGAGACGCAAATGGACAATTCTGCTTAAAGCTACATAAAATTGGCTTTTAATCTTGCTAAAGCTGCATAATTGACTAACCACAGTCTGTCTCAACAAAGATAAGCAAACAATGCTTCCTTTACAGCATAGAAATAACTCTACTAGATAAGACATTACTGGCCGTTCTAGCTGACCTTAAAGTGCAGGAGCAAAGACTCTGTTCGTGAGATAAGAATGACTTGAGTGTTGGAAAACAGAGTTGGTTCCCAAGAAATATCATTGGGCTGAGTTGCTGTCAATAAATCTATTTCATTAATTGATTGGTAATTGTCTGAATGTACTTAGAGTGGTACAGACCATAATCTTAAAGGAAAGTATAAAAACGTCTTTGTTTTAAGCTATGTGCGCAGCTCCTCTGAGGAACATGGAAGTGTTGAACCTCTGTGTTTCTGGACGATCTGTGCTCAGCCGTATGAGAAATAACGTGTGAAGACTTAAAGGACCAGACCGATTGCGAGTGTTTATTGACCGATCACGGAACAGCGATTCTTCCCACTCCCTCCACCCCTCCCCGGTGTCCAGATCTTCATAAGTACCAATTCTAGGCTGCATCAAAGCTCGCTCTTAAATTTCTTAAATTCAATTAGCACTGTTCAGTGAATTCATTTCCTTGCTAATCTTTGACCCTCTTATTCTTTCAGTGTTCATTCACTGAGCATGGCCATTAATGGCAAGACTTATTAGGCATCCCTAAATATCCTGTGACTGTGTTGTGCTTCTGCAAATGTGCACCAAGCTAGACCACTTTAATTGAAAATTAAGTGAGCCACATTGATATAGGACTGGAGCCACCTGAGGTCCATGCGAAGTGAGGGTAGTTTCCTTTGCCAAGGGGGATTAGGGAATCAGTTGTATTTTTACAGTAATTCTGATACCAACATTTTGTTTCCAGCTTTCATTTTGACCTGATTTGAAAATCTTACTGCCACGATGTGGTTGAGGTTATGATTTCTTGTTTGTTACCAGGCCTCTAGGTTGTTGATCCAGTAACACAGCTGTTATGTTACCATACCCTACATGCTGCTTCTATGTTACTGTGCAATGTTCCTTTAACAGTAGAGCTAGCATGGGGAGATTGCCCAGCCTATGTAACTGACCTGAACCAGAAAAACTGACCAAGGTCATACAGGAGCAGAAGTTCTGTCTCAATGTCCTCCTGGTAGAAGGAGGAACATTCAGACACTTGGATATCAACTTGGATTCTTTTCTGAAGCTAAATATTCTCATTCACCCCATATTTCAGTACTCCATAATCTGTTTGAACTCCAAATATTTTGAGGAAAAACAAGATTGAAATCAATACTTTATGTTTAAAGTTATCTTTTAAATCTAGTGGTGGAAATTTGTGCCGTGCAAAGTAATGCTGAATTAAATGTCATCTTAGGGAGTGTTTTTCCTCAAATAGCAGTGTAAAGGTAATGTTTGAAATCTAATTGTAATTAATAAAAAGCCAAAATTCACTGTGCAGTAAGACTTGGAGAAGAGCGGTCAAAAAATTTCATCTGATATTCTGAAGCAGCATACATAACTGCACAACTTCCTACTAACTGGGGGCTTCTCATGAAAAATTAGTCAAATTTGCTTTTTTTTTTCTGGAACAGACTGGAGGTGAATCCTCCATAAGTTTGATTAGATACAAAACATACCTCAACACGAGGAAGCATCTGTTATACATGAGCTCATATTTGAAATAAAACTGGAAATTACAGAGCATCTCTTATTGTGCAAGGTGCAAATGGTTACAAAAAAATGTACAACTAAGAGAAGTCACTTTCTAATATGCATCCCAGTGGTATACCCACTAAATCTAAATGAAAATCAGCATGCAATTTTTTTTTTTAAATGTCCTGAAGGAAGACAGATTAACTTTTTCTATAACCCACCTTGAATGTGTATTTCCCCCACTGGGTTTGAAGTTTTTGGGGTGTTTCTAATTATTCAGGGCCGCACCTCAGTGACCATCATTTTAAGTTAAGAATAGACCATAATGCCAAACAGTATTTAGTTGTACATGGTTCATGGACCCGATTCTGTCCTTGCTTGATTTTATTTTTAATCTGACAGAGGTCATGGGCTGTGTCTGTGTGAACAATCTCTGTCCTCCTTTTGAATTTCCTACATGGGAAAGCTGAGGCCTAAAAAAATCACATCGCTAAATTAATACAGATCAGGCATTGAACATAAGAACAGCATATCTGTTATGGTTAGTACTGTAGCAGGTATCTTTTTTTCACAGGATCATTAATCACCGTTTTAATTATCATTGATTCTACAGGTAGACAATAGAAGTGACACATCAGACATGAATCATATATTTCTCATGTTATGAATGTATACTCCCACCTGCTTCTGAAATAAATGTGTCTGCTATTGTTAATCATCTTTTTAAAGCAGCAAAAGGAAGCTGCATGAAGCTTTTTGGTCTCTACTGGATCAAAGTCCGGTTTGAGCCATTAACATAGATCTTTTTCAGCCCCTAAGCCTTGGACAACTTTTGCATCTGACGGTCCTGCTGTGAACTCCCAAATCACCAAAACCAAAAGTACGGGAAAGTGAACAGTTTGTTTTTCCTGGTTACTTTCCCGTGCCTTTTCTTTCGTATGGATGAGCTTCCTGATCAAGCATGGCTCTCCCTCTTCTTCAACCATCTTTATTGGAATGAATGTTTCTATCCAATTAATGTGTTAATTTGAGAAATGCAAATGTATTTTACGTGATATTTTCTGTGTGACAGTTTTGCTAATTGCAATTAGCAATTAAAATTTAATGCCTTCAGCAATGAAATTTAATAACACGCCTCATTGTTATAGCCCATGAAACAGCAATAGACTTTGAATTACCACAGACTAAATGTTTGCCGCATTAACAACGTGGTATTCAATCACTTTCAGATAATTGGCTTGCTGAATGTATTTACGCCACAAAAATCACTTGAGGAATTTCAAGATGTGTGAGTATTTTGTATGCCATTTTAAAGGGAAAATCCTGTGTTGCATTGCTCTCTGAACATCCCAACGTTAACCTGATGAAACGACCATACTTGCATGCCAGATAGCATAAGCAGCTCGTCATAGGACCAAATGGTTTCATAGCCAGTGGATCAGATCACCATTAAATTGTGAATGGTGGTGGACAATTAAACAGCTTACTAGAGGAGGAGTCTCCTCAAATATTCTCCTCCAGGTGGGAGTCTAACGTATCAATGCAAATGACGAGGCATTTATTGTATCTGCAACAACTTTATTTGCCAGAAGTGCTCAGTGCATGATCCACCTTGGACTCCTTTACAGGTCTTTAACATCACAGCTGTTAGTCTTCAGTCACTTCAGCTCACTTTCCTGATCAAGAAACGTATTCAAATATAGGCCCTGACAACATTCTGGCAATCGTGCCCAATACTTATGCTCCAGACTTTGCCATATCCCTCGGTAAGCTGTTCTGGTGCAGTTGCAACACTGGCATCTACTTGGAAATGTGGAAAATTGACCACTGTCCTGTACGCAGGACAAATCCAGCCCATCTGATTTTTGCACCCTCTGTCTACTTCCAGTTGTCAGTAAAGTGATGAAAAGGGACAATGGCTTGGCAATAACCTGTTCGTTGATGGGATTCTGCCAGGGCTGCTCAGCTCCTGACTTCATTAAGCTTTGGCTCAACTATGGACAAAAGAATTGATTTCCAGTGGGGAGGTGAGGATCGCTGATGATGACATTGAGGCCACATTTAGAGTCAGATATACAGCACGGAAATAGACTCTTCGGTCCAACTTGTCCATGCTGACCAGATATCCCAACCTGATCTATTCCCATTTGCCAGCACTTGGCCTATATCCATGTCAACCCTTCCTATTGATGTACCCATCCAGATCCCTTTTAAATGTTGTAATTGTCCCAGCCTGCACCACTTCCTCTGGCAACTTATTCTACACACGCACTGCCCTCTGAGAAAAGATTGCCTCTTAGATCCCTTTTCTTTCTTTTCCCCCCTCCCCCTGAACCTATGTCCTCTAGTTCTGGACTCCCCCCCCCCCCCCCCCCCCCCCCCCCCCTAGGGAAAAGACCTTGTCTATTTACCCTATCCATGCCCCTCATGATTTAATAAACCTCTATAAGGTCACCCCCTCAGCTTCCAACGCTCCAAGGAAAACAGCTGCAGCCTACTCAGCCTCTCCAGATAGCTCCAACCCTGGCAATATTCTAGTAAATCTTTTCTGAACTCTTTTTCAAGTTTCTCAATTTGCAATAGGTAGGAGACCAGAATTGCACACACTTTTCCAAAAATGGCCTAACCAATGTTCTGTACAGCTGCAACATGACCTCCCAAGTCCTGTACTCAATGCACTAGCCAATAAATGACAATAATTGACTGTGTGTGTCTGATGCCAGTCAGGGGAAACTGTGCTGGCTGGAGTAACCCTTGCACAAAGGAAGGTTTTTTGGGGGTTGTTGGTCAGTCACCTCAACTCCAGAACCTAAATGCAGGCATTTCTTGGGGTCGTGTCCTAGGCTGAGCCACCTTCAGTCACTTCTTCAATGACTGTCTCTCCATAAGGTCATTTTATTGCACTCGTGCTGAACATTGTGCAATCGTCATTTGCAACTTTTCAGGTAATGAAGCAGCTTACGTTCAAATGCAAAAAGACCAGGTATCACAAAGCTAGTCCCTTTCTTTTCTGAAAGCTGTTCCATGGCTCGAGGATACCCTGTCCTTGACTTTATTCAGAGGGGTAATAAACCAGGCCAGGCTCTGATCAGTCTGGTTTGGTACAGAGAAGAAAAGGATTTTGTTTATATGTAAACAAATAAGACTTCAGGCCAAAGTGGTCATATTTTAGAACAGACCTGTCTAATGAAGGGGGAGTGGTCAGCTCTAGCTGAGCTGAGCAGTTTTAGTTCAGTCTTGAACTGGTTGGAAGTTCAACAGGGAGCTGTGTGGAAACTGTCTTTTCTGTCCTTCAACCTGTAAACATGTATTCCATTTATACCAGTTTTTAAAGGGAGTTTGCTTATTAGGACTGTTGTGTATATTCAGAACAGCATAATTAAGTCTAGTTAGAGAGGTTGAGTTCTGTAGGGTTCTTTATTCTGTTCATTGTGTTTCATTGCGTAATTTTGTGAACAAATGTCTTTTTTTTTAAATCTAGAATTCAACCTGGCTAACTTAATCCAGGTCATTTTCACTGTACGCTTACTGAAACAAATTGCAAAATTATCGTTTGAGCTGCCTGCTTAAGAATGTTTTGGGTGGTCTGGTTTATTCCATAACACTGGGCAGCTTCCAGGTATGGGTTAATAAGTGGCCAATAGTACACTCCCCATACATGTGCCATCTCCGAGTGATTTTAACCAACGCCCTTTAACAATCACTTGTTTACCTTTGAAATCCCCACTATTGACATCCTGGGGGTTATCATTGACCAGAAACTGAACTGGACTGGCCATAAAATTACTGTAGCTACAAGATCAAGTCAGAGACTAGGCATCCTGCAGCGATTAATTCAACATCCGACTCTGTCCAAAGTCCACTACCTAGAAGGCATAAGGCAGTAGTGTGATACCTGGATGAGTGCAGCTCAACAATTGGCAAAAGCTTTCCACCAGCTGGGGCAAAGCAGCCCGCTTGATTCGAACTTGTAATAGAGTTAGGGTTAAACATTCACCCCCTTCGCTACTGATGGTCAGTAGCAGCAGTGTGTGCTATCTACAAGATGAACTGAGAAATTCACAACACCTTCCAAATCCATGTCATTCTAGATGGACATGGTCAAAGGCAGCAGCTACATGGGACCACCACCACCACCTGAAATCTTCCCTCCAAGCCAGTCACCATCCTGACTTGGAAATATATCGCTGCTCCTTCAGTGTCACTGGGTCAAAGTCCTGGACTTCCGTCCCTCCGTAATGGCACAGTGGGTGTCCTTAACACCAAATGGGCAAGAGCAGTTCAAGAATACAGCCCTCCACCATCTCCCCAAGGGCACTTAGGGATGAGCAATAATTGGTGCCCCAATAAGTGACATCCACATCTCAGGAATTAATGCATAAAAAAGTGTTTTTGCTCGTTAGGCTATGCAGGTGGCAATAACTTAATATTAAATAAAGCAAAATGTTCAAGTTTTCTGATGCATTTTTTTTTGCCAATCCATGCATAATTGTGTTTGTTTCTTCCCATGAATAACACATTGCTCACAGTTATATAGTGATGGAGCTCATGGATGCCAATCTGTGTCAGGTGATTCAGATGGAGCTGGACCACGAGCGAATGTCCTATCTACTTTATCAGATGCTTTGTGGCATCAAGCATCTTCATTCAGCTGGCATCATACACCGGGTTAGTCATGCTTATTGTTTAACTAGCTTTCTAAATGTTGCTTAATGCTAAATTTTAAGTTCGCCGCTTAAGCTCACCCGAAAAGCTGTCATTGACAAAATAACTGTGGATGTTATTTGGCTGCGGTAAAGCATGTTGTGAAGGCATGTTGCTAATATTGCAAAGCCAATGGATTGCCAATATTTTCCCACTCTCTCCCTTCCCTGGGCTAGGTGGAGCAGGGGTGGTACATATAGGAGGGATGGATGATGTATTTTGACACCTAAAAGTCGTTTGGTGCTGCAGTTTTGAGTTATTTGCCAATAATGTTGCAAGAACTAGAGGATCACGTCATAGCTGCTCTCCTCATAAAGAAGTCTTGCCATTAAGAATGTCAATCAAACAGGAGAGAAAAATAAAGATGTCTGATAAATAAATGGCTTTTATATAGATCATGGTGTTGCCCACTGCAGGTTTATTGGAATGCAGACCTGCAGAATAAATTGATTTCCACTTTTTCTTTCAAGACAAAGTGTTCAGTGCCCAGAAGTTGAATTGAAATATGACTCCAGTTTTCAAACCATAAAACCATTGTGAAGTTAAAGAAAGAGGCTTGTCAGCCCATCATGTCTATGCCAGCTGCTCATTTCAATCCCACTTAGTCCATAACTTTGCAGGTTATAGTGCTCCCAGTGCAGATCCACATTGCTTTTAAATGGGGGCTTCACCTAAACCACCAAACCAGGTGAGCAATTCCAGACAGTCGCTATGTCTCATGTACTCTTCCCTATAGTTATCATTAAATCTATTTCCCCCCCCCCCCCCCCAAAAAACAAACACAACTCAGTAAGGGAAACAGGTTTTCGCTGTCTATTCTAACCAAGTTGCTTATTACTTTGTACTTCTGAATTAAGTTACCCCTCAGTCTCCTTTTCTCAGGAAAACAACCCGAGTCTCCCCAATCTTTGCCCACTTCTACAATTTTCAAATCATGGAAAAAGTCCAGTAAATCTTCTGTGAATCTCTCCTAGAATGGCTATAACCTTCCTGAAATGTGGTGACCAGACTGGTGTATAGAATTCCAGCTTTGGTCTAATCAGTATATTTTACAGGACCAGCATTGCATCTTTGTGCTTGTATTATATCTCCCCTGATAATAGAAAGCATCCCATGTGTGGCTATTTACCACCTTATCTATGATCTTGGTGCATTTCGAGACCTGTGGACGAGCACTCAAAGTCTGTCATCTTTTCTACACCTCTGAATATCCTTCTGTTTATTGTATATATCGTTGCTCTGTTTGCCCTCCCCAAGTGCATAACCTCTCCTGTCCAGATTGAATTTTACTTGACACTCAACCAAACCACTGCCTGTCTGCAGTCAACAGCCATCCTCTTCATGATCAACCACCCAGCCAATTTTGCTGTCCTCTGCAAATTTCCCAGTCATTTTGCCCACATTACATCAAAATCTTTAATGAACCTGCCAGCAACAGGCGACTCCAAACTGAGCCCTATGGAACATCACTGGAAGCCGCTTTCCATTTGCAAAAACATCCATCAACTGCTGCCCTTTGTTTCCTGCCATTGAACCAATATTTGATCCAACTTGCCACATTTCCCTGTTTCCCAGGAGCTTTATTTCTTTCTTAACAGTTTGTCAAATGCCTTACCAATATCCATTATACTCTACGCATCAATATACCCTATAATTTGTTCAAGGTGAGGGCCAAGGAGTTTCAGAGGATGTGAGGAAATTTTTTTGAAAATATAAAAACCCAGAGGGTGGAGACGGTCTGAAATGCGCTGCCCTGGAGGGTGATAGAGTCAAGTTGTCTTGCATCCTTTTTAAAAAAAGTACCTGAATGAGCACTTGGCATGTAATCACATTGTGGGCCAAGTGCTGGTAAATGGGATTAGGTTGAAGGTCAAAGTGAGGTCTGCAGCTGCTGGAGACCAGAGTCGAGAGTGTGGTGCTGGAAAAGCACAGCAGGTCAGGCAGCATCCGAGGAGCAGGAGAATTGCCATTTCGGACCAGAGCCCTTCATCAGGAATAATTCCAGTTGCAGTGTTGGTTTTTGTATTTGCCTGCTATTGAGATCAGACTGACCACGCTATAATTATTTGGACTAGCCTTTGTATCCTTTTTTGGATAACATTTGCAGACCTCTGGTATCTTTCCTGTGTCTGATGGGCATTGGTTAATTATCCTCAGATGATCTGCTATTTCCTCCTTGCCTGGTAGAGGACTACAAACCTGAATGGCATAGATTGGGGGGGGGCGGGGGGGTTAGTTAGAGGCTATTTCCCAGCCTGGAAAGGCCAGCTGCATAGGGAGCCGGTTCAGTTTGAGAGCGGGTACATTTTTGGGGAGGGATGCGTGGAAAATGTTTCTCTCAAAGGGTGGGGGGTGTCTGGAATATACTGCCAGTGGAGTTGGTAGAAGCAGGCACATTAGCAACCTCGAGGGTATATCTTGATACACGTGAACGGGAGGTGAATGGAGGGATAGAAACCATGTGTGGGCAAAATGTAGCAGATCTAAAGGATTAGGCATCAGTGCAGACTTGGTGAATTGTATTGTTCTAAGAGCTTGAGTTACAAATTAATCCAACCATTGTAACTTGTCCACCTTTGAGAGACAGTTCCTCCAGTGCCTTTCTGCTCCTTGTGCTTTTTTTAATCTAATATTTCACACTCTAACTAGGCCATCTACATCATTGTGAAGACAGGGACAAAATCTAATCATTTAAAACCTTACCCATATCTCCTATATTCAAGCACCTTCCCTTAATCATTATCTTTGGGCAGACTGGTTTTAAGTTGGGACTATGACACTGAAGCAGTTTAAAAAGCTACAGATATTCTCTCCTCAGAATTCTTAACCTGCATTGGAAGCTCATTTTTATGCTCATGTATTTTGATCTGTTTAAAATTCAGCTGTTGAATAAGTTTTTAATTGCAGGGTTACTGAATTAATTTTGCCCTGAACTTCCTCTCCCTATTTCCAAACAAAACGGCTTCAAGTTTGATTGCAGGGAATCTAAAATGCAGGGAAATGGAAGTACAACTTTTGTTCTCCCTGGAGTTATTTTAAGGGAGCCCATAATATTGACAGGTTCTCTGATTTTAAATTAATAGATTATTAACCAGGCAGATCTTTATTGTCAGTAAGACAGGAGTGTGTGCTGCATGTGTTTGATTGAAGCACATGTCTTTGCGCTGCAGTTAATGTTGAAGTCCATGTGGGATAAAGTGATGTAATGCATGTTTGACAGCTACTTGAGACTTCTCTGCTCAAGTATAATTAATGCCTGTTGGTTCAGTAATAACTCAACTTGAGGTTTGCTGATAGACAAAAATAGTCTGGACCACTCTGGTTTTCTGAGCAATAAAATGGGCTGATGGTGTATGAACTTAGTTCTGCTGAAGGGGAAGAAAAATCCATGCTTAAAGCAATATATTATGTCAGAGCATTCACAATGCTTTGTTAATTTTACCTTTACCATCACCCCTCAAATTATTTGATCATTTGTAGAATTTTCATTTTCAGAGTGGAGGCTTTTCGACTATTGTGCACTGTGCAGTGTAAAAATCTATTTAACTTGTCAGATACTGGAGAGTGCCTTTTTCCTTGAGGGTTGGAAAATAAACTAGGATTTTTTTCTATTGAGGAATGGTGCTGCATGGCTGTTTCTCAACTGAACAGAGTGCACACTCGCCATTGAATTGGGGTGATGACAGCTCACCAATAATGACTGATTAGATTACACTTATTTATTCTCTGAAAGGGAAAATGATTGAAAGCTTTTCTGAGACTTCCATTTCTGTCTGCAATGTCAACGAAGTTTCAACAGTGTCCTCACTCTATTTTCTGATCCTTGTAATGCTGTAGTCTAGATCCTATTGTTCAGTCATGAAAGCTTTGTATCACTGTAGCTCCCTCATGAGGATCGCTAGAATTGACCTCTGTTTAAATGCCAGCAGGAACTACTGCACTGTGGTACCCATTGTGGCATTTCTGTCTTTGCTCCAGTGCTCTAATTGATGGTTGTCAAAAGTGAGTTCAAAATTAAAACATGACCTGGTGTCATCATGAGCAAGATGACCAAGATTCCTTTACCTGTGCAAACTGATTTTTAAAACATCTTACAAAGCATTGTGGTGTTTGTCATTCATCAAAGCAGTCAGTCTTCAACACAAGTGAAAGATCGACTGTCGATTTATAGATGTATTTGTCTCTCTTCCTCCCTTCCAAAGCTGCCAGTGCGTTATTGTTTATTCTTAAATTATCTATGCACAATTAATTATTGCCATAGATGTCAGATTTTATAACTGCCATTAGCTTTCGCTATCTGCAATAACTGGTCATACAAGTACGAATTAGATTCATGATTCATTTGATTGAGTCTGGCTGACTTGAGTAGAACTAATGTTTTCTTTCAACTTTTCCTGAATGTTTCAGTAAGTCTTTGCTGTACATTATCGGTGTGATTGCAGCATTTTGTCTTTTTTAAAATAAAATAAAAGCTGGCTGCAACTATTTATCTGAAAACTTACCTAAAAATGTGTAGCTTAAAGATCCCTGACCAGATAAGCATAAACCCCTTCTACAATAGCAGAAGGAGCCGTAACAGCACTGCCATTGTAAGTACACAGTGTCAACCAGTTGCCAGAATTATATTCTGCTGAGAATGGACAATCATTTTTATCTGTTAATCCTAACTTTTTTGTTTGAAAGTGCACCATTCTTTAGGGAGAGCTCCTTTGCTTATTATAAATATGCATCATATGGCTATTAAGTACCGCATGAGACTAAAACCAACATATTTCTACTACTGTTAGAAAATGTTTCCATCCTTTGCTAAGAAAAGGGAGTACAGCTCCAGTTTCCTTTTCTGACTACCAATTAATAGTTATCCACTAATCCCCTCCTGTAAGTGTATCTATTGCCAAAACGAACCACACCGCAAATTGAAGAAACAACATCTCATCTTCTGCCTGGGCAGCCTATAGCCCGGAGGACTCAACATTGAGTTCTCCAATTTCAAATAAACTCCCTCCTTCCCATTCCCCAAATCCCTTCCCACCCCCTCCCCCACACTTCTTCCACTCCTTTCTGCCAACAGGATTCATTCCTCCTATCGACCAACCAGGTGATACCCTCTACCTGTCTTCACCTGCCCCCACCCAACCCCTTTTATTTGCAGCTGCTCCCACACCCACCCCAGCCCTGAAGAATGGTCATACCTGAAATGTTGACTTCTCCACCTCCTGATGCTGCCTGGCTTGCTGTGTTCTTCCAGCCTCCTGCCTGTCCATGATTGTTTATCTGCAATTAGTAGCCTTCACTTTGAAATAGAGGACCATTTGGCTGAAGTGCCCAAAAAAAAAATCCATTTTGTGTTTAGAGGGGAGACATCTTATTCTTAAACTTCTGTCCCTTAGTGTTAGCCTTCCCAACATGAGGATATACATCCTGTGTGGTACCATAATAAGATGATTTCTCATTCTTCTAAATTCCAACTGATTCAAGACCCAAAATATTCAACTTTCATTTAATACAATAATCCTTTCATCTCAGGAATAAGTTAAGTGAACCACCTGAGCTGCTTCTAAAGCAGTTATGTAGGGTTTTTTGTAAACCAGGGGACCAAGCCTTAACACAGTACACCAGGTGTGTGTACCAATACCCTATTCAGATTACTAAAGCTTCCCTACTTTTGTGTTCTATTCCCTTTCCAATAGACATCAATCTTACACATTGCTGTTCCTGCATATAGAAGCACAGAAATTAGGAGTGTGAGAAAGCAGTTCAGCCCCTGTATCCCACTCTGGCATTTATGATGATCCAAGCTCCTGCCTGATCCCCAAAGCCCTTTTATTCTGCTTTTCACTAGAATCATATGTTTTTTCCTTTTCTTGAATCTAATTAGATTAGATTTCCTACAGTGTGGAAACAGGCCCTTCGGCTCAACCAGTCCACACTGACCCTCCGAAGAGTAACCCACCCAGACCCATCTCCCTCTGACAAATGCACCTAACACTATATGGGCAATTTAGCATGGCCAATTCACCTGACCGGCTCATCTTTGGACTGTGGAAGGAAACCGGAGCACCCGGAGGGAATCCATGCAGACACGGGGAGAATGTGCAAACTCCAGACAAAGTCACTGAGGCTGGAATTGATGATTGGAACTCACTGCTTCAGACTGCAGTGGAGATAGAATCAAAGATTCACAACCCCCTCAGAACTAGTTTGTCCTCAGCTCCGTTTTGAACTGACCTCCTCCCACTCGATATCTGTGACTTCTCGTTTGAGACTGCCCCACAAGAGGGAACATCTGTTCAACATCCACTTTGTCAGTCCCCATTGTGATTTTATATACCTCGATCAGATTCCCCCCTCGTTCCTCTGAACCCCAGTGAGCTATTCAAAGTCACTCCTCCCACACCAGCCCTTTCACCCCGGAATCAATCTAGTGAACTTCCAGTGCCACCACATCCTTCCTCAAATAAGGAGACCAAAACGGGACACATTATTCAAGGCGTGTTCTCATCAAGGCCTTATAAAATTGCAGTAATACTTCTATCCTTTTTTATAATCCACTTCTTTGGCAATAAATGCCAGGATTCCATTTGCTTTTCCTATTATATGCTGCACCTGCATCCCCATTTGCTGCAGCTTGTACACACAGACACCCAGATCCTTCTGCACTGATATACTTGGAATCAGCTACCCATTTGCATAGTGATTTGCCCACTTTTAAAATGTAAAACTTTGCACTTATCCATATTAAACTTCATCTGCCAGATTCTGGCTCATTCTCCTAGCCAATCCTGTCAATATCCATCTGGGAACTCTTATCACCTCATCACAGCCTTCTTTCCCACCTGTTTTAGTGCTACCTACAAATTTTAATGTTTCATTGTCCCTGCTTTTGGAATATCACAACTTATGCATCCAGTATTTCTGCTGCCACCTTCTCTAATACCCCAGGGTGCAGACCATCAGGCCCTAGGGACTTATCTGCCTTTAATCCAATCAGTCTACTTGAAATCTTCTCCCTCGTTACAGTTATTTCAACAAATACTAACTTTAATGATTTCATGTCCCAAGAAATTCTGATCTCTTTGTATCATTAAATTTTGAAATACACCTCCATTTAAATATTGTTCTAATTCTGTATTCTTGCTCCCAGAAGACTGGATTTGGGTTCTGTCATGAAATATGTAGATCAGATGGACTTTGTTTAGAATTTACAGTAAACAGGAAAAAGCTATTGACGGAACTGAGCTATGTAGCTGTTTGTAGATCCCCACACACCTTGCCTTGCTAACTATTTCTCACACTGCCCCTGTATCCCTCTATTCTGATTGTTTGAGAAGGTGATAGGTAATTGTTTTTCTCCTGATGGTTTATATTGAGATGGAAAGGTGCAGTGCCAAGGTGCTGGCTTCAGCAGAATGTCTTGTCAGTCATTAAAATAGTTTTTGCTTTTCCACTCTTTCCCTTCTTTGATAATATATTTTCTTACCTTCTCAAGCTAATTATAATCTGTTTTCTCAATTAAATTCTTGTATTTGGACAACATTGAAATGAAAATGTGATTTAGCATTGGTGAATATTAAAGAAAATTATTACTTGTTTTTATAGCTCTTAACCCAGTTGAACAAACAGAATGACTGTACAGCAGCAGGGAGGATGTGGCACCCTCTGAGTCAATTACTACTTGTCGGAAAACTTAATTGATGGGCAATTGGGTAAACATGCAGCACTCCGACCAATGAGAGAAATTCTTATGTAGCAGAAATTATTCAAATACATCCAGGAACATTGAGTTGCTGCATTTGATGTCAAGTGGGATTAGATATATAGCAATATAAATGCAGTGGTCCAAATCTGAAGTTGAATTTTCAGTCTTAAACCATCAGTGTATTATGATAGCTGAGACATGTGTCATCTCTTTCCTGCTTTAGCTTTGGATTGGATGCAATACAACCAGAAACCAGGTATTTTTGGCATCTTCTGGGAAGTTTATACAACAAAATTGACCTCCTAATGGAGTCCCACCTAATATTATCCTGACCTTGGAATATAACAAACATGCTGACCTCTGAATCTTTGCAGTAGCATGTATTTGCAGGACATCCTTATGGCTAGGCAGGCATGACATGCAACCAACAGTGCAACTCTCTAATTTCTGTTGTGTACCCTACTAAATGGATACCAGTCTGATATCTGCTTTTTTATGATATCATCTTAAACCAGCCATTTTATTCATGTTATATTGTGTTTGTACTTTGTTTTTTTTTTAACCACTCGTTCTGACTTTCAATTCCTTGTGCTTGCTTGTACTTTGTAGTTAAGGACAGTCTCGAATTTGTGTCCCCTCAAACCAAATAAAAACTTGATTTTGTTTCTAACTTTTAGGACCTGAAGCCAAGTAACATAGTTGTGAAAGCAGACTGCACACTGAAGATCTTAGATTTTGGACTAGCAAGAACAGCAGGAACTAGTTTCCTGATGACGCCTTATGTGGTTACACGATACTATCGTGCTCCCGAGGTCATTCTAGGGATGGGATACAAAGAAAATGGTTAGTGTGTGTTTGTGCATAATTGGAGGGATAGAAGAGAGGCTTGTCTCTTTGGAGCCAGTGAGTTGGTATTATCGTCCTCTTATTGAGTCACATCTGGACAAAATGACTGCAAATTTATTTACCTGTAAATTCAAAGGAAGGATTTTAATCTGATCGAGTCTTTCCAACTGTTCTTATTCTCAATACTTTCTAATGTAAATTTATTTAATCATGGGGATATGCAAGTTGATGAAGATGAGTTCTTGATGTGTCCTGCACTGTTTGAGGAAGGAGTATTTGGTTACATGACATTAATTTACTGCAAGATATTTCTGTTGATAGGAGTTGTGAACTTGCTCCAAACATGAGTAAAAATGTCTTTTTCTGGCTTAAAAACTCATTACTTTCATTAATGTTTAAATAAAATTCCCTTAAGGAGGAGCTTGTTTAGTAACCAAGAAATGGTTGAAGGTTGCTTGTTTTTTTTTTCGATGACTTGATTTTGCTAGTGCCCATGTATACTTCATACAATGGACTGGACCAAAACAGCAAAGCATAGAGCCTGAGCTTGTAATCATTTTAATAAGATAGGGCTTCTAAATTGTTATCATGAATAGCTCCATGTAAGATCAACATATTGACTTTTTTTTTAGAATAATATGGAGATGGACAATAGGTATTGATAACTATCCAAGCATTCCGACTCTGCATTCTGAAGTCCAATTCAGTCGAACCTAACATCCTAAAACCTAGAAATGCATGTTTGGAGCCAAGTACCATACATTCTTTCTGGATAAAGACAGCAGCAATTAAGCATTTCATGTTTCTGCTGTTTAGAAATGAGGGAGATTAACATGAACATTTTGTTCACAAGTGAGTTTTAATGTACTAGTGTCACCAGTAGCATCTTGAATATATGAATTATTTTATATTCTACAATTTATATGCTGAAAGTTTCACAAATAAGTATCAACAAATTATTGGGCAATTGGATAACTGATAGTACTGCAGTGCTGTATTTTGGTAATATGCTGTTTTTGTGCTAAATTGTATTTTGTAAAATTCATGCAAGCTGTTTTCAGTAAATGCTGAAGTGGTTCTTAATCTCTAACAGAAATGGGTAGTAAAAGAGATGATTATGTGGATTGAGGGATGCAATGTGGTATGATTGAATTTGATGTGCTGAGCATAAATGTTTATTTTATTGATTCATTTGTATGTGTTGCTGTACTGTAAATGTGCTCCATTACACAATGTCATGGCTGCTTTTGCTATGGTTACAAATTTGGAGGGGGGAAGTTGGTGGATTTGAATTGGGCCTATGTGAAAATCTAAATAATTCTCATGTTTGAGTGTCCTGCACACTCAGTACATGTAAGACTTGTGGTGTTTTGATTAGCCTGGTTAAACCTGCTTCAACAAATATTTTTCCCTTCTTTTATGCTACAAACTTGTAGTGGATTTGTGGTCTGTTGGGTGCATTATGGGAGAAATGGTTCGTCACAAAATCCTCTTTCCAGGAAGGGACTGTATCCTTAATGCTGCGTGCAGTGGTGTGGATAGGCTACAACCTGTGGAAAGGTTGTATTTTGCCATTTGAAGAACAAGCCCTTGACAATTGATACAATTGGTTCTTTTTTATATAATGTTTTAAGCACTTTAAATTGCTCTCCTCTTGTTTTTTTTTCAAATTACCCAGGTAGGACCTGTAGCAAATCTGTCGCTCTCCATAGGAGAGGCTGCATCTGGCTATGGGACATACAGTCTCTGCTGGTTATTTTGAAATTGTTTCCAAGTTTATATGTACTGACCATCTATGCTAAATCTGTTGTGACCGTGCTCCTGTGGCCCTAGATTATTGATGTTTGTGTCTGGTCCCTGCAGTTTCATAAAATCCAACAAAATGTCAGAACTACAATAAAGAATTTTATTATAAAATTTGTAGTGACTTTGGGATTTCTCACCTTGAGTTTCCATTAGTTTGTAGAAATGGATTACTGCTTTGTGATCAATTCAAAACGATTCTGTCTTCGGTGCAGGGGAAAGGCTAATGACTACGTGGAAGCAATCAAAACATTGACCTGTTTGAATAAGATTTGAGTGAATCATAATTCACTGTTGTAATTCAAAGTTACTGTCCAGGAGCCAGACACAAACAGGTTTCTCTTCCAGAATTCTTCAAAATGTATCGGTCATCTCATAAATTGTCCTAGTGTGTTTGTGTTTTTGTTTTTTTTTTCGTTTGAATCCAATTTCTGCATGTTAATTTCATGTCATTGCATTTTGTTTTCAGTTGATATCTGGTCAGTTGGGTGCATCATGGGCGAAATGATCAGAGGTGGTGTGTTGTTCCCCGGTACAGATCGTATCCTTCCCATTTTAACCTTGGGCATAGTGTTTAAAATATTCTGTTTAGTACTCCAGACTCCCACGTGTTTGCAAGTCATTGTACTTGTTTCTTGCTTCCTGTGTTAGGATGTTGCATGAATGAAACCGTTTTGATAGCACTCAACCTGTTTAGAGCATTATCGGATTTTCCTTGCATGCGCCATTAATTCATCTTGCATTTCTGTCGATACGATGAAGTGGTTTAAAATTCAGGTTTAGCATTGAAATTCCAGTACAGTTTTTTTTTTAATAGAATGATAGGGCATGAATCTAGATCACCTTTTGCCCAAGTGTTTGCGTGTGATCTCTGCTATGTTACTGCACAGCAATGTAATGGGAGTCAAAGCCATGCTCGTGTAGTGTATTTGGGGAATGTTAATTGACCAATGATGGAACATCTCTAAAAGATTTTGCAAGTGCAAGATATGTTTGAAAGTAGAAATTAAGAAAAAAAAACAAATGTGTTTAACTTATCGGTACTCCATATCTATGACCACCTTCTTGTTCCTTGCAGAAGGCAATGTCAGTCTGAGGTATCATTTAATCGTCGCTAGTGTTCTTCCTGCTGTGAACTATAAACAGTAGGCCCAGTGTATCTGCAGCATGAATCTGTCTTGCATAAACATAACAAGCAACGATTAACAAGCCGCGACTTTAGAAACCAATCATAGTAACCCTACAACTTCCCTAATTGAGATCAACATCACTCTTTTGCGCACTCTGTTTCTCTCACATGCACACACTTATTACTGAGACCAGTGAACTCTGCACAGACTGGAAACTGAACTTGAGACCTTTTATGCTCTTACATGCAAGAATTGCAATCTCTGAGCCATCAGGGATCTGTATAGCTTGTGAATTTATTTCATCTGGTACTTAATCTACTTGACATCAGCAGTAAAATGTACATTGAATGTATCTAAATGGGCTACTCAAGCAGGAATTTATAAATCAGGAAATAGTTGTGCTTAATGACAGGATAATATCAAATCATGCTCTCATTGGTTGAAAAAATGAATATAGTTCTATGTGTTAAGTGTTGTAGCTGTGCTAAAATATTTATGATCGGTATTAGCATTTTACAATTTTTAACACAGCAGTTTGTGAATTTAAGTGTGCCCTCTTCCATTATTTCACACTGAGTGCCACTGCATTGGCTCATTTTCCTCTCAAATTCACTCGCCCTCTTCTCTCTAGATATACCTGCTGCGTGTCTGAAGTGCAGCTGTAATTTAGTCAGGGTCCACACCAAAGCCATGTTTAAATCTACGTTGCCTCCTACGTTTTGATTTTGACATTTCTTTGGTAAACTTTTTTTTAAGAATCATAGAATCCCTACAATGTGGAAACAAGCCATTTGGCCCAACAAGTCCACACCGACCCTCCGAGGAATAACCCAGCCAGACTCATTCCCCTATAACTCTACATTTAACCCTGATTAATGTACCTAACCTACATTTCTCTGAACACTGTGGGCAATTTAGCGTGGGCAATTCAGCGTGGCCAATTCACCTGACCTGCACATCTTTAGACTGTGGGAGGAAACCAGAGCACCCGGAGGAAACCCACACAGACACTGGGGGGGAATGTGAAAACTCCACACAGACAATCGTCCGAGGCTGCAATCGAACCCGGATCCCTGGTGCTGTGAGGCAGCAGTGCCAACCACTGAGCCATCATGCCACACCTTGAACTTGTATGAAATCTGTCCATTTCTGTATTGTCCCCCACTGGCTCGTAACTTTCTGGGGTGTCAACAGTACACTTAAAGCTTAAATGGGTGAGAGTTCCTAGCTTGGCTGTATAACTTTTTAATATTACATTGCAGCATTCTTATCTGGTTAAAATGATGTATGCATCTAAATTTTCAGTATTTGCAGTTTTTTGCTCTTTGCTCATGTATTTTAATGATTTTGGATGCTATCAATATAGGGACAAGAGTGTGGGATGGTTACTATTAATTTTAGACAGGAGAGATTGAATTGAGTCCTGCGCTACTTCAGTCTCATTTTATTGTTTAAGATTTTAAGTGTTCTGCATAGGCAGATGATTTCAAAGTGACAATACATAAGTTATTGACATAGATCAGCTGTTTGTGTGCCTTGTCAGCCATATTTTTCTTAGCTACCTAACTCTAGATATTGATCAATGGAACAAAGTGATCGAACAGTTAGGAACACCAGCCTCTGAGTTCATGAAGAAGTTGCAGCCCACCGTGAGGACTTACGTGGAGAACAGACCCAAGTATACGGGCTACAGTTTTGAGAAACTCTTTCCAGACGTCCTATTTCCTGCCGATTCTGAGCACAACAAACTGAAAGGTAATGGAACGGCACGCTTTTCATTTCTCAGGCTGTTCACCGCAGTCATGTACACTGTGTGCAGTTGGCCCACCCCCGGCAGTTATGAGCTTTGAGCTGATGCATTTGAACTAAAGGTGCTTCTCATATTTGTGTTTCTGTTAGCTCTTCCAAGTGCCTGATCAGAGCAGGTGGTGCTATACTCTTGGTTGTAACTCTGAGGGGGCTCCTTCTTGGAGTTGAAATCCTGCACAACTACTGTTCATCCAGTCTTGGTTGAGGAACAACCAAATACATCCACTTAATGCTCTCTATTAATGGCCTACAACTAAAATTTAGGTTGTTTGCAAGTTAAGCAATCAATTAAGTCACTGGATTGCTTCCAGCAGTGACTGCAGTTCTATTGCACAATGTAACACTTCAGATACTGAGAACGTAAAGGCAGGCGTAGGCAGTTTGGTTCCTTGAGCCTATCCAACCATTCAGCAAGATTATGGCTGGTCTGCCACAGGCTGCCACTCCACTCCACTTTCATGCCAGCTCTTCATAACCCTCAACTCTCTGATATTTCAAACATCTGCCCAGTTCTTTCGAGTGAAAACTCGATTATCCGAACGAGATGAGCGGGCACTTTTTCTTTCGGATAATAGATCATTCAGAAAATCGATTAAATGCCTTTCCTCTGGCACTCAGAGTTTTGAAGTCTGCTCTCTATTCAGGAGACTAGCAGGAGCATGCAGTGCGTGAGGCCCCGCCCCCAACACCGCTCCTATCCATCATCGACCCCCTGCCTCCCATATCCAATACCGCCCCCGCAACCCGGTCCAACCCTGCCCCACTCCCACCCTAACCCAGTCCACCCCAACTCGGTCCGACACTGACCCTGCTACCCGGTCCAACTCCCCCCCCCCTCCCCTCCCCTCCCCCCTCACGCCCTCCCCCCTAACCCGGTCCACCCCCAACTCAGTCTGACACTGCCCCCCCCAAACCATTCAAACTCCACCCCAACCCGGTCCACCCCCAACTCGATCTGACACTGCCCCCTAAACCATTCAAACCCCCCCCCCCCCAACCCAGTCCACCCCCAAACCGGTCCTACCCTGCCCCCCAAATCATTCAAACCCCACACCCGACCCCAACCCTGTCTAACCCCAACCCCCAGCACAAAGCGTGCGAGCCCCTGCCCGCAGCACACCCCCACCCCCACTAATCCCCCCCCCCCCCTCTCCAGGGCATCCAGACTACACACCAACAAAACTGCTGCTGCTGCCTTTGTGGGGTAAGTCTCCAAATAGCACACAGACGCAGCCACAGACACAGACACAACCTTTTACTGCAAATTTTTGATAGGTTCCACGTTTGCCCTGCACAGAACAATGCTGGAGAGATTATTCCTGGGAAGCGGGGGGGGGGGGGGTGACGGTTAGGGTACACCCCTCTGTAGAGCTCCGGGGAAAGTGTGGGGAGAGAGAGGGGGCGGGAGGTCAGTCGCTTGGAGACGGTGCTTGATTAGTCACCGTAAGCAAAAGACACGTTCACTGCTGGAAATACATCTGTGATGTAATGTTTCTATCGGGACCTCGAGATCTCCGGATAATCCGATTTTCGGATAATTGGTATTCGGATAATTGAGGTTCCCCTGTACACGCTTTGTGATCTGGGCTGTTAATGTTCCGTTGGCATTAGTTTGTTGTCTTCTATTGTTTACACAATCCTGTTTATTCTAACAACACTTAAGCCTTGTGATTGATGCAGTGTCAATTAAAATACCTTAAGTTGAGTTTTGAGTTTGATCGTGGTTAAGTTACCTGTTCAAATAGACTCTTTCTTATTTAAAAAAGACTTCAGTTTTAAAGAAGGACTTTTGTGTATGGCAACGCATCGAAATGACTGACAGCCACTTGATCTGAAACAGGTACAGTTCAGCAGTTCCAAATGGTCTTGTGCAATTGAATATTTTACAACACAGAGCTCATTATACCTGCATTGATTTGTTGAAAATTAATCCATTTGTTTAACACATGCACAATCCACGTGGCGGCTGATTGATTACGTCCTGACTTGTTTGTTGGATGAAATTTATCTCAACCAGTGTCAGACTTGGCTCAGGGACTCTTGAGCCAGGAGGTCACATGTTCAAAGCTCTGTCCCAGAGACTTGAATGCATTGTCCGGCCTCCAAGTCCCACAAAGGCCCAAGGGAATGGAGAGGTTGCAGCAGTCACACTCTTATTTGGAGGATATTAGACACTGAACACTTCCCTTCCCATTTGGGAAGTATGAAAAAAAGTGCGCTTTTTGAAAAGAAATGGTATTCCCTTCGCATACGAGACCATATTCGTCCCTCAATCGATTTACCTAAAATTAACTTGCATCTGATGTAGTAACTGCACGGATTATAAAGTGGCCGCCATGTTTACCCAAATTACAAAGGCCGTACATAGAAAGTGCTTTGGCAATTTCCTGAGACAGTGAAAGTCACTATGATTGCAAGTTAATTTATTCTTTGTAAATGGAGCAAATCAAGTTGCACAACACCAAATTTCATACATTTTTTGCTCATTTTTAAAATTTTAATGACACATGCAGGTAGTTGGAGCTTCTTTTATTTAATCACCCCTGTGTCTGACGAGCAAAACAGTTCAGTTCTGAAATAACTTCTAATGCTTATTCAAACGTGTATTTATGATTGCAGGTAAACGATCTCTACAGTACTTAACTGGAGTTTCCCCTTCTGTGTTACAGCAAGTCAAGCTAGAGATTTGTTATGTAAAATGCTTGTAATAGATGCATCAAAGAGAATTTCAGTGGATGACGCTCTGCAACACCCTTACATTAACGTTTGGTATGATCCTGCTGAAGTAGAAGCTGTAAGTGTTTAATTTGTCTGTCTTCTCCACGCATACTTGTCTAGTGACTGTGTAACACAAATGGCACAATGCCACCACTAATCTGAAAAACGGCAAGTAAAAAGCTTATCTGACTCCAACTAAAGAGGTTTTATTTGCAGCAAAAATAGAAATTACTGGAAAAGCTCAGCAAGAGAGATCCTGGCAGTATCTGTGGAGAGAAATCAGTTAATGTTTCGTGTTGAGCGACCCTTCCTCATTTTATTTGCTGGTATTCTAAATCAGATTAGATCCCACTTTAAGATCAAACAACCAGGTGTAGGTCGTACGACATCCGGAGCCAGTTTGACCTTCTTTTGGCTGACGTGGATCTCTCTTCACTTTTCTATGCTATCCCCCATAAGATTAGGAGCAGAAGTAGGCCATTCAGCCCATTGACCCTGCTTCACCATTCAATGAGATCATGGGTGATCCGATCATCCTCAACTCCACTTTTCTGCCTTTTCCCATAATGCACAGTTCCCTGACCGATTAAAAATCTGTCAAACTTGCCCTTGAATATACTTAACGATCCAGCCCTCTGCAGTAATTCCCACCTCCCTTGATTTCATTTGTGCCCAAAAATCTGTTGGTATCAAACTTTGAATATCTTTGACTGCTGAGCACCAGCAGTCTAGAGAATTCCAGAAATTCCTGTGTTGACAGCACATGGTTTACTTAAAGAAGCCATCCCTACTCTAATCTCTGGGCATCTATAGCATCCCTGAGGTCTACAGTGCACCAGGCCACACATTACATACTACACTGTGACCAGTTCCTGGTGTAAACCTCCTATGTGTCGCATAATCTGTCATCCCAGAAACCGGAATCTCCAGTAACAAGTGCAGAACGTCACCACTCCACAATAACAGTGGTGTCAGTGTTATTGTATAGAATTCCAATGTTGTCACTCCGAAGGGATTCTAAAAGGGCTATCCGAAGATGAAGTATCGCTCCCTTCGTGCTCCTAGTAAAATGGAGACTCCAAGTTAAAAGGCTCCAAGCCTCGTTACCGCAAACTCCAGTGGCTAACCAGCACTTTTGATTCACCCATGCCGTAAGACCATAAAAGCTAGGAGTTGAAATTAGGCCTTTCAGCCCATCGAGTTTGCTCTGCCATCCAATCATTGTTGATAAGTTTCTCATCCCTATTCTCTCTCTTTCCCGTAACTCTTGATATTCAAAAACCTATCTGTCTCCATCTTAAAAATACTCAAAGATCTGGCCTCCACAGCCTTCTGTGGCAGTGAATTCCAGAGATTCCCCACTCTCTGGCTGAAGTAGTTTCTCCTTATCTCCGTTCCAAAAGGTCTTCCCTTGACTCTAAGGCTGTGCCCTCCGATCCTTAGTCTCTCCTACCAATGGAAAGATCTTCCCAACATCTATTCTGTCCAGGCCATTCAGTATTCTGTATGTTTCAATTAGATCCCCCCCCCCCATCCTTCTAAACTCCATCGAGTATCGAACCAGAGTTCTCGCACGTTCCTCATATGCCATTTGATCACAAAGCATGTTGGATAATGTGAATGTCACTATATCCATCCTCCTTATCCTTGCCTCCCCATACCTTTTTACAGTTTAATGTTTCAAATACATGTGTGCAGCTATTCTGAATTCATCACTGCTTCTGTCAGGTCATTACTGTTTTAACAGAATTTCAGTAAAATTTTAAATCTCATATGGTCCCCTTGTATAACGGTGGGGCTCTTAAATTTCCACCTTCTGGTTACCAACTTGCTTGTGGCAATAATTGGCTGAATTCACTTTGTCAAACCTTGACATTTTGAGCATGTCTTGTCAGAGTTCCTCTTTGCTCGAATAAAAATCCATTTGTGGGTGAAGGGCATCATAGGCGAAGCCAGTATTTATAGTCCATTTGCAATCCTTCTCGAGGAGGCTCTGAGTTGGTTTCTTGAACTATATGCATCAGCGCCATTAGTGACTCTTCAGATACTGAAGCTGTCCGTGTCTGAATGCAGCAACATCTGGACAACGATCGAGGGTTGGGTTGAAAAGTGGCAGTTGACATTTGTCCCACACAAAAGCCAGGCAATCACCTTCTCCAACAATAGAGACTCTAACCATTATCCCTTGACATTCAATAGCGTTACCATCACAATCTTGCTATCAGCATCCCAGGAGATTGACCAGACACTTAACTGGGCTAGCCATATAAGAATGACTGTATTGAAGTTTGATTCAATCCAAGACATAGAAGCTCAGTTGATTGGCACAACATCCACAAGCATCCTCTCCTTCCATGACTGGCACTCAGTAGTAGCAGCAGCGTGTCTCATTTACAAGGTGAATTGCAGAAATTAACCGAAGTTCCTTAGGCAACACTTTTCAAAGCCACGACCACTGCCATTGAGCAGCATATGGACAGCAGACATGTGGCAACTCCACAACTTGTACATCCCACTCCAAACTGTTCACCATCCTGATTGGCAATATATTGCTGCTGCTTCGCTATCACTCAGTCAACATTAGGGAATTCCCTCCCATACGGCTTTGTAGCACATGGACTGCTGCAGTTTAAGAAGACAGCATGTCACTATCTCCTGATGCTACCTGGCTTGCTGTGTTCTTCCAGCCTCCTGCTTGTCTACTGCCACCTTAAGGACAATGAGAGATGGACAATAAATGCTGGCCCAGTTTGCAACATCCACGTCTCAAGTCTATAAAAATCTTTTTTTCTAAAATGTAGAGTGGCTACAAGAGCAGGTCAGTGAGAAACTCAGTACCTTACTCTGTCCATCATCTACAAAGTACATGTCAGGAGTTTGATGGAATACTCCTCACTTGTTTGGATTGGCATCCTCTGCCTTAAATCCTAGCCTGGCATTTGTGTGTTGCGAATGTTACTTGCCACTTGGTGGGCCAAGCCTAAATTTATCACCCATTTTGCTGCCGTGAGAATGAACTACTTTTGCTCAAAGCCTAGTAAGTTACATCTAGAACGATAAACGTCTTGAAGATTCCATGAAGTTTAGACAAAATTAATGAGTTAGATTGAAGCATGAGAGAAGGAGGATTGTGCTGTTTTTGAAGTATGATCATCACTTGATAGAATTTTGTAAGTAGATGTAAATACAAAATGTTGTTTTACAAATCGTTTATATCCCACATCCCTCCCTGTTCTTATAGACATAGAACATAGAACAATACAGTGTAGAACAAGCCCTTCGGCCCTCGATGTTGCGCCGACCTGTGAACTATTCTCAGCTCGTCCCCCTACACTATCCCAAAATCATCCATGTGCTTATCTACTTTAGTGATAAATTGTAGGGACAGACCATTGATAAACTTCAATTCCAGCTTAAAATCTAGGCATGCT